>NW_024043503.1:0-9933 GCF_014851395.1 Micropterus salmoides
TATAGCCATTGCTATATTGATGACTTTGAACTGAACTGCATTGCTGGCTTAAGTTTGCAAAACAAAGTAGCTGATGGACTATGTAGACTTGGAAACATGGGAAAGGGTCTTATTAGTATGAAAGCTAAATACACCTCATATTGCCTTAAAATATGTGACACATTTGAAGGCTTGAAGGGAGTTTGTAGTTGTAAGTATTAATGTTTAGAAAAGAAGAGTTGAAAAAGTGTCCATTCATTTGAATGTGGAAAATGTCCTGGAAAACCTGGTGACAGATTTCATTTTCAATAAACAGAAAGGGAAGTAGGCTTTGTGGAGTCATCCTGTTACGACCCAGCTCGGAGGGGAAAGGGAAGCAACATGGTTTTGGTATATTAAAGTTATTTATTTTACAGAGAGTTTAACAAAAGGGGTTTTCAACCAACAGAAACAGGCAAGTGCGTGCTGCATAAACAATTGAAAACAATAACAAAAGGAGATCTCTAGAAACAAGATTACTAACAGCTAAAACAAAAGCATGAAACAAAAACCCTCTGGTTACTTCAAACTAAACACAAAAAGCGCAGCACCCCTAAACCTAGTGAAAGTAACAAAGAGAAACTGCAGGTGTGCAAACAGAGTCGGTGTTAAACTAACCCTGACCTGGGGCCTGTACCATAAAGCGAGTTCAACATACCCAGGATATGTTTTCATTATCTGGCTTCACTAACCCTAACTATCGTGATCGGGATAAGCGGTACCACGAAGCTGGTTATCAACTCGGACAGAAAATTGCAGACAGTGTGAATGCCTAAATGAACAGGCGTAGTCTATAATATTGCGTTAATTAAAGTGTTCTTATGAGCTGTATGAAAATATCAGCCTTATTTTTTCAGCTCAGCTGTGTGTCGGCATTTCCACATAAAAGACACAGGCCATTCCTCCTCACTAAAAAAACTGTCGTCACTTCAAAAATTAGATTAATTTATTTAACACACTCAAAAGTGTTCCAAACATTGTTCTAAATTAACTTCATAAAGCAATGAAATGCCATAAAATGTGCTCAAACAGTGGCTGAAAGACTGAATCTCAACATTTATGAAAACTCACTTTCCGGCGGAACATGACTACAGTCTCTGTAGTAGGCCTAAGAAAAGCTATACTAACATAAAATAGATAGCCTACGTTCATATTAAATTTTAGTATTTCAATATCCCTACTAAACTGCTCATAATATTCAGCCTCACATAAGACCAATAAAACCTATTTAATTTAACGGCTGAGTCAGGGTGTGTGAAACTATATCGCTGTAGTCAAGAGTTTCTCCACATCACCGCTGCAAACATAAAGCAGCCTATTGGCTAAAACAGTCTGTGGGATTTCCTACAGATTGTGATGTCATTTTCCTAGAGAGTTGATTGGTCAGTAGGCGGTGTTTTCACAGAGTTGATCTCTTATCTGGAACAGCCATACAGCAAAATCCCGGTAAGAAGTGAACCACCTCCTGGTACTGAAAACCCAGGGTTAACCCCGAAGTTACCTGGATAAGCTCAAATCCTGCTTCGTGGTACAGGCCTCTGGTTTCTGAGGTGAGAACACAGTTTAAGCCCACCACTGATACTTCAAGTTGGGGAAAACAAACACAAGGGTAATCTACTAATTGGCTGCAATGCTAACAAACAATTCCACTCAAACACAGTCATCATAATCACACAACTGGCAATGAGGCAAGCTGATCACAAGAATGAGAGCTGCCTGGAATAGCAGAATGGCACCCTATTTGAAGTGGGAGCGGTCTTGCTGGCAGCTATGGGATTGGAGGAAGTGGGGGAGCACTGCTCCAATCAGCATCAACGACAGGCAGCTTCTGGATTGGAGGAAGTGGAGGAGTACCGCTCCAATCGACATCCTTGGACGACAAACAGGATATAGGTGGGGCTGGCAGTGGCCAGACCAATCTTCAACAAGGAGCCACACAGCCTGATTAGCATATCACTATAAATGACAATGGCAACGTAACACATCCACATAGCAATGAAATTGAATGCAGAATTTACTAAAAATATACCCGAAATGGAAAGGGCCGGAAACGGGGCCCACAGCGAGTACCCAGACAATGATGAAAAAGGGGAACATAGAAATAAATTAAAATAACGAATAAAGTGAACTTTATGTAATACTGTTCTGTCCTCAACTCTTAATGTTTGATTAAAAACTAGGAAATTACAGGCTTTATTACTTTTGCATCCTCAGTAGGAACCAGTAGGCTTTGAGCTGAAAGCCACACACATGATAGGGATGTCAGATAGTATGGAGAGGCTAACTTTTTTGGGTCTATTCATGAGATTTGTTGACCATAACAGAAATATAAAATATCTGTATTATATTATTCAATTACATTTTTATGTTTACCTTAATGTAAATGGTGAAACTTTACAGTGCAATGTGTAAAGAGTGTTCCTGTGGAGGTGTGATTTAAAACTGAGCTCTTTTCTGTGTTTCAGAGCTCCTGGAGTGCGGCAGTGGAATGTGCAGTCTCCTCTCCGTCAGACGAAAAAATCAACTAAAGTGTAGTTGACATACATAATCATTTTTTTGTTTGTTGTCTTTCCTACAACTACTCTTACTTCTGACATCTTCATTTCCATCTAAATGCTGTTAATTGATATTTACTCTTTTTCTTTTTACATATTTGTCAGTTTGTCATCTTTTTGAAAATAAAAAAATTAAGTTTGTGTATTTCATTGCAGCGTATAAATCACAAAATGGATTTGTCCGCAGTCATTAAAATTGCAGCCAAACTCATGAAAAGCCAAGTCAGTAATCATGGACAATAATAATTAAGTCACTTGCCATCCTCCAGACATGATAGCCTAAATTGGGAGACCAAACCTAACCTGGTGTTTGGGAGTGTTCCATCAGAAACTGTGTGTCAAACAGAGATTGTGTTCTTTCATTCTTGTGAATTTATGGGTTACATTTTTATATTTTTAGAAATGCAAGAGCATAGTTTATTTGAATGGAGGGGGCATTTATTAAGTGGGGGATATGGGGGACCTCGCACTAAAGATTTTATGCGTTAAACACTTAAATTGCTTGCATTTCTGAGAAAATTTCTGCATCAATGTTTGGTGGAAATGTCTATTTATGTAAAAGGAAACACAAAATTCATTCTGCACGTGAAAATTCTAAATATAAGAAATAATAGCATATAATGCAGTGAGGTCCTTAGGCATTCTGTAGCTATGCTTTTAAATATGTATTCTTCTGCAGATCAACATTTCTCATTTGAATAAAATCCCTTCTGAGTCAAAACACAATTTAGTCTCCCCTCCTTGTTTGTGTCTTTTGATTGGGGAAGTAATGTCTAGACCTGGCACCTTTTCACCTCAATGATAAATGTATTTGATTTTAATTAAGTTATAAACTCCTGCACTTTAATAGCTCCTCTGTTTCAGTAGGTTTTCTGTTCAAAACATTCTACACATATACAAATCTATCGCACATATCTGCTCTCTGACATGTCTAGAAAAAAAAGTCAATATTACGAGACTAATGTCAGCATTAACTATAGGGGTGGGAGAAAAAAATTGATTCTTAGATGCATGGCGATGCGGATGTGAGCGATTATGAATCGATTTAACAAATATCAAAAATCTATTTGTCTTCAGTGAACAACAAAAACAGGAATTTACCTTACCGTTCCTATACTTTTGGACGGGACAGTATAACTTGAGCCCTACAAAGATCTCGCCACAAATACAGTGGATAGAAAAAGTCTACACACCCCTGTTAAAATGCCAGGTTCTTATGATGTAAAATAATGAGAACTTTTTCCACCTTTAATGTGACCTATAGTGTGAACAATTCAATAGAACTGAACTCTTCGAGGGGGAAAAATTAAAAATAAAAACCTTACAATAACCTGGTTGCATAAGTGTGCACACCCTCTTATAACTGGGGATGTGGCTGTGTTCAGAATTAACCAATCACATTCAAACTCAGGTTAACTAGAAGTCATTACACCCCTGCCATCATTTAAAGTGACTCTGATTAATCACAAATAAAGTTCAGCTGTTCTAGTAGGGTTTTCCTGATATTTCTTAGTTGCATCTCCGAGCAAAAGCCATGGTCCACAGAGAGCTTTCAAAGCATCAGAGAGATCTCATGGTTGAAAGACATAAGTCAGGAGATGGGTACAAAAGAATTTCCAAAGCATTAGATATCCATGGAACACAGTGAAGACTGTCATCATTAAGTGGAGAAAATATAGCAACTGTGACTTTACCAGGAACTGGAAATCCCTCCAAACTGAAAAAAACTGAATCCAATTGAACATCTGTAGGGTGATCTGAAGAGGGCTGTGCACAGGCGATGTCCTCACCAATCTGACAGATTTGGAGCACTTCTGCAAAGAGTGGGCAAATATTACCACGTCACGATGTGCCATGCTAATAGCAAATGCAAAAGGTGCTTCAACAAAGTATTTGTCTAAGGGTGTGCACACTTATGCAATCAGATTATTTGAGGGTTTTTATTTTTAATTTTTCCCCCTCGAAGATTTCAGTTTGTTATTCTATTGAATTGTTCACATTATAGGTCACATTAAAGGTGTGTAAAAGTTGTGACATGATTTATCTTATTTCACATCATAACCTGTCATTTTAAAAGGGGTGTGTAGACTTTGTCTATCCACCGTACACACGTTAACCTCAGCAGCTCGGATAAAGTGAAGCTCACAGTCCCAAAGAGAGCATCTTTTAACGTTACATTTTGTTGAAACTACATGTCACGTAGAGTCAATGGTCAAGTTAGGGTAATATTACTGACATGTTCAAAAGAGGATTCTTCACCCAGTAACAAATGATCTAGAATCATTGTTCTAATATATTCCTTATAGGGATCCTTAGACTTCAGAGGTCAGCAACACTACCCCAACAAAAAGCACTTACTGAATTCATAACTCAAGTCAGTGCTTGTGTTTGGGTGATGTTGGTGACAAAGTTATGGTGTAGCTGGTTATGTTAAAATGATGTGAAACTGACTGTGTTGAAGAACTCACAACCAAGACAACCCCAAAGAGAAGCACTTATGAACACAAGAATCATCAGTGTCTCCATTTGAGGTGATCTGGGGCTGATTCTCACAAAATGGCACCAAAAAATCCAGTTGCTTTTGTCATTGTCAACTTCCCCAACAAGTAGCACTTACTGAATTCAACAGTCAAGTCAATGCTCAAGTTAGGGTAATATTACTGACTGCTAAACGTGTTCAAAAGAGGATTCTTCACCCAGTAACAAATGATCTAGAATCATTGTTCTAATATATTCCTTATAGGATCCTTAGACTTCAGAGGTCAGCAACACTACCCCAACAAAAAGCACTTACTGAATTCATAACTCAAGTCAGTGCTTGTGTTTGGGTGATGTTGGTGACAAAGTTATGGTGTAGCTGGTTATGTTAAAAGATGTGAACTGACTGTGATATGTGTGTTGAAGAACTCACAACCAAGACAACCCCAAAGAGAAGCACTTATGAACAAGAATCATCAGTGTCTCCTTTTGAGGTGATCTGGGGCTGATTCTCACAAAATATGGCACCAAAAAATCCAGTTGCTTTTGTCATTGTCAACTTCCCCAACAAGTAGCACTTACTGAATTCAACAGTCAAGTCAATGCTCAAGTTAGGGTAATATTACTGACTGCTAAACGTGTTCAAAAGAGGATTCTTCACCCAGTAACAAATGATCTAGAATCATTGTTCTAATATATTCCTTATAGGGATCCTTAGACTTCAGAGGTCAGCAACACTACCCCAACAAAAAGCACTTACTGAATTCATAACTCAAGTCAGTGCTTGTGTTTGGGTGATGTTGGTGACAAAGTTATGGTGTAGCTGGTTATGTTAAAATGATGTGAAACTGACTCTGTTGAAGAACTCACAACCAAGACAACCCCAAAGAGAAGCACTTATGAACACAAGAATCATCAGTGTCTCCATTTGAGGTGATCTGAACGTGATTTTAATGCCGTCTCTCTTCAGTTACAGTTTGTGGCTTTTGACATGTACAACCTCCCCAACAAGTAGCACTTACCTAATTCAGACAAAACTCAAAGCTCATGTTGGGCCAATATCACATACTTGCAGTGAGCAATCTTCCTCTCTTCTCCGTAGTCCAGATGTTTCTTTCTAGCATTTTCTGTGCTGTCTTTCCCAGTGGCAGCACAAGTGGTGTTTCTTGCACAGATCTGCCCATCTTAAATGTAGTTTGAAGCCATTGCCACCCAACTCCGCCTTCTTTTTCTTGAAGTTTCACTGATCTTGACATTGCGAAATGAACAATAGCACTATTTGTATTTGATGGACAACAGTCATCTTAAATTCATGCATTCCATTAGAAGTTGACGAGCGGTCAATTAGACTCCAATGAGTTTTCTTGATGCAACTCATTTACACATGGTGGCCTGCCATTGCAGCTCCATCAGGAGTACTTTAAAGCAATACAAAGAAGCAGAGTTAGCACTGAATTTCTTCTCCAAATGGCACTTTCTGCAAAAAGACCCCCAAGACAGCTTGTGAGAAAGCAAGAATCATTACATGTCTCCAAAAACTGTCATCTACATGTAGGGTTCATGTGAGAATTCCACCCCAACTCATATATATTTGTCTTGCACTTCATTTGCAGAATGTGAACAAAACTGACGTGAATCTCTTACTGATCCTTTTAAATGACACAGTTCACACACCTGAAGATTCAGAGGTCAGCAAAACTGCCCCAACAAAAAGCACTTACTGTATTGAGAAACAAAGTTAGTGTCTGTGTTCAGGTAATAATAAAGACTAAATGGAGATGTTGATGAGAAAACCTCTGTTGCATTCAATCCCATCAGATTGACAACCCAACTATAAAGTAATTTCAAAGCATTAAAAAACACAGTTGCTTAAGTTAAAGTGTATCACTCAATGAAATTTGTCTCTGAAATGTAGAAGTAATTTCTTCAAACAGCTCTGTGGAGTGGATTCAATCGAGGAACATGTCAGAACCAAGACAACCCCAAAGAGAAGCACTTATGAACACAATAATCACCAGTGGCTCTATTTGAGGTGATCTGGGGCTGATTCTCACAAATATGGCACCAAAAATCCAGTTGCTTTTGTCATTTTCAACTGCCCCAACAAGGAGCACTTACTGAATTCAACAGTCAAGTCAATGCTCAAGTTAGGGTAATATTACTGACTGCTAAACGTGTTCAAAGAGGATTCTTCACCCAGTAACAAATGATCTAGAATCATTGTTCTAATATATTCCTTATAGGGATCCTTAGACTTCAGAGGTCAGCAACACTACCCCAACAAAAAGCACTTACTGAATTCATAACTCAAGTCAGTGCTTGTGTTTGGGTGATGTTGGTGACAAAGTTATGGTGTAGCTGGTTATGTTAAAATGATGTGAAACTGACTGTGATATGTGTGTTGAAGAACTCACAACCAAGACAACCCCAAAGAGAAGCACTTATGAACACAAGAATCATCAGTGTCTCCATTTGAGGTGATCTGGGGCTGATTCTCACAAAATATGGCACCAAAAAATCCAGTTGCTTTTGTCATTGTCAACTTCCCCAAAGTAGCACTTACTGAATTCAACAGTCAAGTCAATGCTCAAGTTAGGGTAATATTACTGACTGCTAAACGTGTTCAAAAGAGGATTCTTCACCCAGTAACAAATGATCTAGAATCATTGTTCTAATATTCCTTATAGGGATCCTTAGACTTCAGAGGTCAGCAACACTACCCCAACAAAAAGCACTTACTGAATTCATAACTCAAGTCAGTGCTTGTGTTGGGTGATGTTGGTGACAAAGTTATGGTGTAGCTGGTTATGTTAAAATGATGTGAAACTGACTCTGTTGAAGAACTCACAACCAAGACAACCCCAAAGAGAAGCACTTATGCACAAGAATCATCAGTGTCTCCATTTGAGGTGATCTGAACGTGATTTTAATGGTCTCTCTTCAGTTACAGTTTGTGGCTTTTGACATGTACAACCTCCCAACAAGTAGCACTTACCTAATTCAGACAAAACTCAAAGCTCATGTTGGGCCAATATCACATACTTGCAGTGAGCAATCTTCCTCTCTTCTCCGTAGTCCAGATGTTTCTTTCTAGCATTTTCTGTGCTGTCTTTCCCAGTGGCAGCACAAGTGGTGTTTCTTGCACAGATCTGCCCATCTTAAATGTAGTTTGAAGCCATTGCCACCCAACTCCGCCTTCTTTTTCTTGAAGTTTCACTGATCTTGACATTGCGAAATGAACAATAGCACTATTGTATTTGATGGACACAGTCATCTTAAATTCATGCATTCCAGTAGAAGTTGACGAGCGGTCAATTAGACTCCAATGAGTTTTCTTGATGCAACTCATTTACACATGGAGGCCTGCCATTGCAGCTCCATCAGGAGTACTTTAAAGCAATACAAGAGCAGAGTTAGCACTGAATTTCTTCTCCAAATGGCACTTTCTGCAAAAAGACCCCCAAGACAGCTTGTGAGAAAGCAAGAATCATTACATGTCTCCAAAAACTGTTCTACATGTAGGGTTCATGTGAGAATTCCACCCCAACTCATATATATTTGTCTTGCACTTCATTTGCAGAATGTGAACAAAACTGACGTGAATCTCTTACTGATCCTTTTAAATGACACAGTTCACACACCTGAAGATTCAGAGGTCAGCAACACTACCCAACAAAAAGCACTTACTGAATTCATAACTCAAGTCAGTGCTTGTGTTTGGGTGATGTTGGTGACAAAGTTATGGTGTGCTGGTTATGTTAAAATGATGTGAAACTGACTGTGATATGTGTGTTGAAGAACTCACAACCAAGACAACCCCAAAGAGAAGCACTTATGAACACAAGATCATCAGTGTCTCCATTTGAGGTGATCTGGGGCTGATTCTCACAAAATATGGCACCAAAAAATCCAGTTGCTTTTGTCATTGTCAACTTCCCCAAAAGTAGCACTTACTGAATTCAACAGTCAAGTCATGCTCAAGTTAGGGTAATATTACTGACTGCTAAACGTTTCAAAAGAGGATTCTTCACCCAGTAACAAATGATCTAGAATCATTGTTCTAATATATTCCTTATAGGGATCCTTAGACTTCAGAGGTCAGCAACACTACCCCAACAAAAAGCACTTACTGAATTCATAACTCAAGTCAGTGCTTGTGTTTGGGTGATGTTGGTGACAAGTTATGGTTAGCTGGTTTGTTAAATGATGTGAAACTGACTGTATATGTGTTGAAGAACTCACAACCAAGACAACCCCAAGAGAAGCACTTATGAACACAAGAATCATCGTGTCTCCATTTGAGGTGATCTGGGGCTGATTCTCACAAATATGGCACCAAAAAATCCAGTTGCTTTTCATT
Organism: Micropterus salmoides; assembly: GCF_014851395.1. Classification (NCBI taxonomy): domain Eukaryota; kingdom Metazoa; phylum Chordata; class Actinopteri; order Centrarchiformes; family Centrarchidae; genus Micropterus; species Micropterus salmoides. Next base: position 9,412 of record NW_024043503.1, read on the forward strand.
GTCAACTTCCCCAACAAGTAGCACTTACTGAATTCAACAGTCAAGTCAATGCTCAAGTTAGGGTAATATTACTGACTGCTAAACGTGTTCAAAAGAGGATTCTTCACCCAGTAACAATGATCTAGAATCATTGTTCTAAATATTCCTTAGGGATCCTTAGACTTCAGAGGTCAGCAACACTACCCCAACAAAAGCACTTACTGAATTCATAACTCAAGTCAGTGCTTGTGTTTGGGTGATGTTGGTGACAAAGTTATGGTGTAGCTGGTATGTTAAAATGATGTGAAACTGACTGTGATATGTGTGTTGAAGAACTCACAACCAAGACAACCCCAAAGAGAAGCACTTATGAACACAAGAATCATCAGTGTCTCCATTTGAGGTGATCTGGGGCTGATTCTCACAAAATATGGCACCAAAAAATCCAGTTGCTTTGTCATTGTCAACTTCCCCAACAGTACACTTACTGAATTCACAGTCAAGTCAATGCTCAAGTTAGGGTAATATTACTGACTGCTAAAC
>NW_024043504.1:0-8327 GCF_014851395.1 Micropterus salmoides
CGCCTCCAGCCTTCTTGTGCGTCTCTCTAAGCCATGATATCAGGATGCTGTTGTCTCCGCTGGCCTTTCCATCTGAGTCCAGTGTCCACTCCTCGATGTGTCCTCGCTCAGGTTCGGGATCTGCAGTCCACCAACAGAGACCGGGTCAGATTCATTTCCAATAATCTATAATCACTCTGTCTGTCTTCAGGAAGGACGCTGCTGTTTTTCTCACCAAGTCCTCCATCCCTTTGGAGAAGGCCGGCAGCAGAACCTGGTCTTTACCTGCCGTCACCATCAGAGCAGGCATCAGCAGCTGAGACCACACACACAGTGACAGACAGACTTTCTTTGTGCATCTCAGTCCTCTAAAGTGGAAATAAAAATCAGTCTTGAACTTGAAGTCAAAGCATCAGTGAGCCTCTCTGCTGCACTGGGTCACATGTTCCTTCATCACCATGAACACACTCTGTACTTTTCTGACTCAGTCCCACACACACCGTCCTGCTGCCCCAAACCCGCCACCTGTGGATTCACCGCCGCTGAAAATAGTCCCTAACAAATGCACTGCTTCCTGTCTGTTGGATAAAAACCACAGTGAGCAGCTGCTTTAGGAAACAAAACCGCAACTAAATATCTGTGAGATGTTTTAAAGATTTCCGTCTTCAGTAGGAAGCGACGGGCTCGGAGCTGAGGGCCACGACAGGAAGTCAGACGCTACTAAGCCTGCAAAACCTGACTTATACAGCAACATCAGAAACAGGGTCGGCACTTTTTAGGGCCAATGTAAATTTCTCTTCAGCTGATCTTCGTCCAGCTGCTGCAGGAACACAAACACTGTGACAGATAATCCAGCAGCCTGATGGTGACTTTGATGTTCACCTATATTCTGACATTAAACCTTTTCAGCAGGACGATACGATATGTCGGTTTCCAAGAAGTTTAAATGAGCTGAAAATGCTTTGCAGAACTCCGGATGTGTAGAAACCCAGTTTTAGAGCCTGGTTTTGTTTTCTTAAATGCTTGTTTGAGATGCTGGCGTCTCATAATGCGCTCTGTAACGAACCTTTGCAGTGGGACGAGAACACATCCACCTCCAGTTCGCCTCCCCGTTACGATACCAGTTCAACGGTCTCCGTGAAACCAAACACAAACGTGATCGACTCTGTATGAAAATGTTAGCGGCCTGTGAACAGATACCGTGTCCTGTTTGAGCCCCTGAAGCCTCGCTCTGTACTGGCTGACGTAGTACTGCAGGTTGGCCTCCGTCAGCACGGAGCTCCGGGGAATCTGCTCCGGCAGACCCACAAACAGACCACCTGTAACGGGACGTGTCAGTATCTGCCGGGCTTTTTAATGAGCTCTTCAAATATCATTCGGGAGGAAGTCCCTCAGACTTCAGGGTGGAGGCTCACCTCGAGCGCAGACTCCTGCGGTGCTGACGGCAGGACGCTTCGCCTGAAGACGGAAACACAACATTTCTTATGTGACACGAAGGGGATTTTTCTGCCTGTGCGGACTGGACTCGTGCGTGTGTGTCTACTCACCGCTTCACCGCTGCTGAAAAAGAAAATCTTAAAGTCCTCTCCAAGTCTTTCTCAGCTCGGCCTCCGCCGCGCCCTGCAACACACACAGGTGGACACTTTGCGTTTAGGTGGACAGATCCAGAGCTCTATCGTCATGCGAGTCCCACAGTCAAATCTCTGGCTCGTCTTCTTTAGCTGCCGTCTAGAAAAACACAAATACTTTGGTTTATTTAAATGATCCTTTTCACATTTCTGGTTGTGTCCAGATGAACTAAACTAGATCTAAAGTGTCTGTCAGTGAACTTTAAAGCTGTCTTCTGAACTTGGACAGTTGGGGATTTAGTCTACAGCAATGCATCACGTCCCTCTGATCATCTGGGAGGTGTTGATACTGTTTGTCTGGCTATATGAATAATGGCTGTATCCTCATCTTCTCGCTCAGAAAGCCTTTCCTTCTCAGGTTTCTTCTTCTGTGACTGAGCGAGGCCCTTTTACCCTCTTAACCTCTAACTTAGACACATTAGACGCAGCAGCTTTTAGATTGTTTTAGTAGCAGAAAGGAGGAGAAAAAGTGCAGAACAGCCCTTTTTCATTTTTATTGACATGATTATTTGGGTTCAATACAAAAAGATTTCCTCGATGATGAAGCTGAAGTGCTCGTGTTTTCTCATGTCACTGTTTTTAAAGTCATGTTCAGGGTTCTGATTCTTATGATTATCAACTCTTATTTGGAATATTTGGACAAACCTACACGCAACAATTTAACTCTAGATTTCCATGTTCTTGGATTAATATTTGACTTTTTCTCCAGATATTCAGCCCGTCGTCGCCATATTTTAGTAAATATATAAAGTTTAGTTTCTATTGTGAGATATTTAACCGTCCGTTAAACCGACGTTTATATTTTTATTTCCTGTTGTATGATCTGCACCTGTTCTGCTGATCTTTTGATTCTGCATTTATTTGACTACATTTTCTATTACGTGTATCTGTTTAACTCTCATGGAAACATTTTTACTTTATCTTTGATTATTTGTAATTTAAACTTGTTTCCATTCAGAGGAGCAGGATTTTTGGTTCCACGTTAAAAAGAGCGATTTAGTGTTGACCTTTGACCCACACACACCTGGGGGCGCTGTGGACTCTCCGTACCCCTTCATGTCCAGAGCCACACCCTGAACCCTGCTGCTGCCACGGCCGGGATCTACCAGAGAGAGGAGAGGATGTTCAGGCACACGAGTGTTTGCTTTTAGTTTCAATATATAAACGTGTACAACATCCAACTTTCAGGTGAAATCCAGTCTGAACACGTTACCTGGTACCTCCAGGAGTACCAGCTCTCAGGGAAGCCGTGACACAGCAGAACTGGTGGACCTGAGCCCATTTCAACATAATGAGTCCTCACACCAGGCTGACGCACACACGAGGAATTATCATTAATGTCACGAGAAAGCAACGTTTCAGCTGCGTCTTACTTCCATCATTTCCTAAACAGACAGCAGGAGGAGAATTCGTGTTGACCCCGATCCAGATCTTTACCCCGATGGTGACGTAACCATGAGACACTTCATCTGGGCTGCAGGAGGGCGGAGGACTCTCTGCTCCAGCAGCCTGAAACACATGGAAGTGTGGATGTTAGCGTGCTGATGTTAGCGCAGCAGCTGTCTGAGGTCAAACTGACTGATTCAGGCAGCAACATGACCTTTCCTCTGGCACCAGCTGCTGCTCCTGCATCACCGCCGGTTCCAGCTTCTATGCACTAAAGCCTCATTTCTCTTTTCTTTACCTTAAGACGCCACTCAATTATGTCTCGCAAATTCTGTCATGATGGGGGGCAGCGGTTCCCGAGAAACGTGGAGTAGAACAACAGCTAAATGAATGTGGGGAAAGCTGTGATGCTGCGAGGCTGTCAAGATTCAGGTTAGCAAAATGAAATGCAAACAACAAGATGGAGAAGTTACAGAGTGAAAAGCTCCTAGATCACGTTTTCTTTAGCTTTTTGTTTCTCTGACAGTATAAGATCAATAGTTCCGGGTCACACCTGAACTCCAGTGAAGTCGGCCAGTTTGTCCAGAGCGTCGGCCAGATTTTCCACCAAGACGGCCTTCATCCCCGCTCCCTCTGCTGCCTTCACACCTTCCTCATCTGCGTCCAACCACAGAGCCTGAAATCAGACCGACAGGCTGAGCGCGCTGTCCCGGACCAGGATTTACACTCGTGCGTGTGTGTGGGCGTGTCCTCGACCTGCTGCGATGTCACTCCCAGGTGCCGCAGAGCAGAGCTGAACGCGGAGGACTCGGGACCCTGTGACCCGAGCGGCAGGACTGGAGGACCTGGTCAAAATGGCCGCCCAGCAGAGACAGAAGGCGGGCTGGACCGTCTCCAGCCGCGCTGTCATCTAGCCAGTGATTGGCCAGCACGGCCGTCAGTAACCCTGATGGGATGGAGGCGTAGAATCAGCCTTTGGTGATGTCATCGGGCGCCACAGCTGTGTGTTTCCCGTGCAGATGTGTTGATGCATAGTTACCACGGTGACGCAGACCGGCGGCTGCCTTCAGCACGGCTGGTTGGACGTCCATCATCGCCTCCCTGAGCTCCTCCAGCAGGCCTCTGACTGACCAATCGGACGGCAGAGTCACACCCCTGACCTGGGCCTCCTTCACACACTCCGCCTCAAAGGCTGCGATCATCTACACACACACACAGAGGATGGAGGAGGCAGTAAAGGGCCCATCCAAGGACTCTTCTTCACCTCCATGTTCAGTCACCTTCAGTAACAGCGAGGACAGAAGACATCAAATAAATCAAGAGATGATTTTGACCTCACCCACCTGAGACAGGTCACCTCACCTCTCTCCGCCCGGCTCATGGCGCTGTCCCTTCGGGACGCCACGGCGGACAGAAACCACTGAGAACCACAGAGAGACAAACAAGATGAAAGACGTGAAAAGAAGCGAGTCCACGTGAATGAGTCAGTAACATTAACACGAGTCTGTCTGGTGGCTTTAAAGGAGGTTAAACATGTGACAGATGCCACAGATCAGAGTTCGAGTGCTGTTTGTGTGGAGTAATGAAACCACAGGAGACTCAGCTCACACACACTGTGTCTTCACCAGCGCTGCACACTTATAATCTGCATCTAGTTCAGTCTGCAAATATAGTGAAGGCTGAGCCTGCACCTGATTGGGTGGCACAGCTGATACAGTATATGGCCAAAAGTAAATGGACAGTGAGTATTTTACTTACTCTCATCTTCATTCGCAGACACTTTTATCTAAAGCAGCTTTCATTTGGGGTTTCAGTGTCTTCCACATGTGGACGTCCGGTCAATAGTGCTCCTTCAACTCTGTGTCCCTTTCCTGTTTCTACATGGCAGCGCCCCCGTGCACAAAGCAGCTCCAGAAAGAAACTGTTTGCTTGATTAAAGGATAGAACATTAAATTTAGAAGACTCGCTTCCAGCTGCTGTACCTAGTAGGCCTAAGAAAGCTATACTAACCAAAAATAGATAGCCTACGTTCATATTAAAAGCCTCACATAAGACAAATAAAACGTAGCTATTTATTTTAACGGCTGCGTCAGGCTGTGTGAAACGGACTGGGAGCAAATGGGAACCGTCAGCTGGATCACCAGCCGTTTGGTTTCGAAAATAAAAGTCCTATTGTTCAGCCTTTACTGCCAGGTAACAACCTGAGGAGTCAGTCAGATGGACACAAAGCTTCATGTGGACGTGAAGCCTTTCATTAACAGACACCTGAGGAAAAACCTTTCGGAGATTCCCTCTGTCACAACACAGTCCCACAAAACAAGCAGCACACAGCATCAATGAGTCCACACACATCCCTCAATGCTGCAACATGTCTGCAGTGATGAAGACATGATACCTGAATAAGACTCTCACAATTTCCTTCTTCCATTTGCTTTGTTTTCTTTTGGCTGTAATCTGATGCTGTTTCAACACCATTTTATGTTTCGGGTTGTTGAAATTTGCTGTAAAAATGTTGTATTTTAACCATTAGAACCATGACGGATAAAGGATGTCGATCACTGTGTTAGTTACCATTGTCTTTTAAACCTTTTCCTCTGATGCCATAACTTGCTAATATACATATGTCAACAATAACTGAGACCCATGCGAGCTGTGTTAGGGTAGTTTGGGGTAAGACGCCCCCCCTTAAGCTCAATGTCTATTTTCTGACACATTAAAGAACATTTTGTTGATTTTTTGTATCTTTAAGAAGGCTTTGCTTAGGGTAACAAAGTAAAATAAATAGCTACAGTTGACAAATTAATTTGTATTTAATCAAATGTATTTTATTTAGGGAAATTACAGGTAAAATTGTGAGCATGTGTGAGCTTCCAACTTCAGACTTTCAGACAGTGAAGTTGCTCATTGGCTAAAGGGGCTCTCTGGTGTCTAAATAACGATCAACCATAAAGGGCTAAGGTGCTACTAATCTAGCATTTTATTACTTTAATCAAAAACTATAAAAATAATAATATATATATCACAATAAAAAAAAATACATCTTATTTCTATGACTAAAAATTAGATCAACTTATGTCGGAATGGCTTTGATAAAATAACTTCAAACATTGTGTGGAAATGTTTAGTTCAGTGAGACATTGTGTTTTTTTGTAATTACCCCTACCCTAACGTTACCAGTCTTGTAAAAGGATCATGTTGCAGCGTTTAGCCTCACGTTAAATGCTCAGTTTGCATTGGTTATTTTTGTTTATTTATTTATTTCATGTGTTTAGGAAAAGAGATGTTACTTTTCGACCACAGCCTGAGTCCTACACTTCACTTAAAATAGGACTAAGATAACTTTTAAGCTTTGAGCCAATCTTTTTAGCTTAGTCTGCTCTCAGCAGAGCGAAAGCAAAGCTTTACCTTCCAGCCGCAGGTGTTTGACCGTCCAGCTGTCACTCATCACCTACCGGAGCTTTCAACCATCCACATTTCTTCACTGATGAAGTTTCAGTCACATCCTGTTTTTATTCCCACTTTGTTTTTCCCCTGTGGCGCCTGGAAACGTCCACAGGAAGAAAACAGGTGTTTGCTCAGGTGAATCAGCGCCTGCCTAGCAACCGCTTCTGATTGGTGGAAACCTCTCAAACGATAATTAAACAGGAAGCAGCAGAAGTTTGTTTTTATTGATCAATATTCCAGATACAAACAACCTGGCTTTGAGTTTCACTTTCTACAGAAAGGACCAACAGACGGAACAAAGACAAACTAGGAATAAAGAAATGTGTGTTGTGTATTCTGCTGCTAAACTAAAGACTTCACTGCTTTTTCATTTTCATGACATTAAAGCTTTTTGTAAAAGAAAGAACTCAGGTTTCACTTTAAAAAACTATGTTTGTGAATTTGAGAATATAACATTTCCCAAGAATAACGGTCAGTAAAACTCTTTAAAGTCTTATTTCATAATAAAAAATAAAAAAGAGTGCAGTGATTTTAGTAACAATTCACACAAAAGCAAATCAAGGGAAAGGTACAAAAGACAATATGAGGTAAAAGGCGGATCTGATACCTGCTGAGATTAGCTGGGAGGCTTCAGAACAGAAAACCCAATGTCCCAGCAGACCAAACGTTCGTTCTTCAATTAACTTAAATTGTCCGATTTCAAACAGATTTCCTCCTTAGAGGTCAAACACAAAGGTACCAGGATGAAGCGTGGCCGACTGCAGGTCAGTAATATCCACAGTTAACAGGAGGTTCCAACATATAATCCACCTAATAGTGTCATGTTCCTGTGTCCTCTGGCCCCCCTGTGTTACAGAGGCCCCTAAAGTCTCACCTGTTCTGCATATCTTCCCCCTCCCCTTTTAAAAAGTCAATAATGCAAACAATAGTAAAAGAGATAATATAATAAATGATAGTCCAAACTACAATCCATGGTTCTGTCTCAGGCCTCTGATTTAACAAACAGTTTTTTAACATGTGAAGGAACCAGGCGTTTTTAAAAGATTACTTACAGGCAGAAATAACTTCATACAGTGTTTTCTAATCTGGTAATGGATTAATTGTCTCTTGGAAAAAAACAGGGTCCCTGATTAGAAATTTCTGAGAACAGTTTAAAGATTTAAAGTCCAGACGAAAGACCGAGCAGCTTTTAGAGATGAGAAACATAAGATCACCACAGTCAGTAGGATTCATCTTCTGGGAACCATGAAGGTCTGAACCACATTTCATGACCTGGACCAAAGTGGTGGAGGGACCGGAGCCGACATCACCGTCCCTGGAGCCAAAGGAAAGACTGAGACAGTTCAAGGACCTCCAGGCCCTCAGCTCAGGATCATAGAGGACTGTCCTGGGTTCAGTTCTTATGAGGCACCATGAACTTTTTCAGTCCAGCATCCAAAGATCAGACTTAACAGCCCTCATAGAGAAGGTCCCAGTGCGAAGGGGACTTGGTGGCGTTCAAAGCCGGCCTCTGGCCTGTACCGCATCAGCCCCTCTGTGGTGGAGAAGGGAGGGGCTGATGAACGGTACATATTTAACAAATAATAACGATGAGCGATGTTATCAGGTAGCTGGTTACGATAAACAACACCTGAAAGTCTTCTTCATGGATTACATTTATACAGCCATTTATCTCAGATACTCCTCTCAGCCTCCACCAATGTGCAGCACCCACCTGGGGCCTCCACACTGACGAGCGGGTCACCAGAGTTCAAACTGCTTGTCTTTCTTAAAGGGTGTTCGATCCACAATGTTGTTGCTGAAGAGTCTAGAAAAACACCAGAGCAGAGAGCAAACGTTACTCATTCAGCCACAATAACATGAGGAACAGGAGGAATTGAACTCGTCTGA
>NW_024043505.1:0-25000 GCF_014851395.1 Micropterus salmoides
ACAGAGCACCTGTGGGTGGGCTGGGAAAGCTGAAGATGATCATCGCCAAGAACGGCCCTGACACAGACAGGTGAGCCCCCGTCCTGCTGCTCCTCGGCTCTGCCTGTAATGTGCTCATGTAACGTTTATGCCCAGTTTGTGTTAAGTGGTCCCTCGTTTTAAGAGAGACCTAGTACGTACTTTCTATTCACGCTCTGTCAATGGTTTTGATATTATGATGTCCTTTGGAGTGTAACAAATGGTTCTTTGCCATTGCTGGCTCAACGTGCCCCAACTAGCTTTTGATGCCCCGACCTATGATTCAAAGTTTGAAACGTACTGAATAAAGCCATCGAGTTCTTAAAAGAAGTCCAGCACAGAGAGAGGAACGAAAAAGAAACAAACATAAAAATGTCATAAAGAGAGAAACTATTTCACACACCGTTCGCTCATTCAGAAAAGAGATCAAACGTGGTGTGAGGGCACAAATCTTGTATCTGAAAGTCTGTTGCTTGTGTGTGTGTGTGTGTGTGGGGAAACAATCAACCGGAGGGAAACCGAGCATCTGTGTGTCATTTTTGTCTCGGCAGGTTACCGACGTCTCACACATGCTTTAACGTGTTGCTGCTGCCTGAGTACAGCAGCAAGGAGAAGCTGAGGGAGAGACTGCTGAAAGCCATCACCTATGCCAAAGGGTTTGGCATGCTCTGAGCCCTCTGCTCCAAACACACAGCAAACGGACTCCTTCTCAGAAAGCCCATCAAACCCTGCCTCGCCCTTCCTTTATCAGACACAATCTAAAAGGTGACAAAAGACAGAGCAGAGTATGTTTCCAGGAAAAGCAAGTCAGTAAAGAAAGAGGAGAAATAGAGTGCTCTAGTAGTTCTGCTACTGTGCCTGCATCATTTCACCTCAGTCAGTGTGAGCACAGAGTCCTCCTCCTGATCAAAATATCCACCCCCACATCCACATTATGTGAATGTGCCGCAGCCTCCCCGTTTATTTTTTTTGTTTTTTTTATGTACAGAGAGGATTATTTTCCTTATTTATTTTAAGGTTAAATGGGTTATTTTTCATGCCTGCCTGTTGTAATAGCTCCCCTACTTGGGGGACGGTTAATATTAAACTATGTAAATTTGGGACAATGCATTAACAAGTCAATATAAACCCCATCATTTATTCAACATAAAACGTGTTAAAGTAGCCCTGATATCTAGTCTTAGAGTAGCCTTTACTTCAAAATATTGTGTTCCCCACTGACGGAAGAGCTCTCGCAAATCATTCCACTCACAGCCATCGGTTATGGTTTCTACCAAGTCCATTTTTTTTATCAAGGTAAGCATTTGGAAAGTTTCCTCCAAAATGGCACATTATCAAATAGCTGTTTTTTGTCCTTGGGCCTTTTTTTTGGTTCCTCCTTTGTGGGGAGGGGGGGGGCGCAGGTTAGACTAAAGTCTTGTCAGAGCTGTGTAAGTGCACTTAGACATTTTCAGAATGTTTGTTTGTTTTTTGGCCACAGGTTGCCACGATTGTTTGAAGCATTTTTATTTCCATGTCTTCCTGTGTTGGCGATTCTAAATAAAAACAGTATTTATATATCAGTGCGGTTGGAACTACGATACCGTGATGTGCACGTTTCGGAGGATGTGCGCGTGTAGACTGGTCACTGATGACGGATAGACTTAGAGCTCTTCTTGTGCCAACCTATACAGTCAGTTGATGGGTGAAACCCCAGTAAGCACTTTGTGTTGTATATTTCTGGCTTGGTCCTTTATGAATAGACAGCTCACACATTTCTGTTCAATATAACCCCAGAATATGTAGAGTCAAGAAGGCGATGTGATCTCATTGTCCCTAACGAAGCTTTGGACTCAACTCTCTGGCTTTGTTTACACCCGTCAATTTTAATACAAAATGTATCCTCTGACATCGCGACAAATAATCTGATCTATTGTCTACTGTTGTCGGACACGGGGCAAAGTGAGGACAGCATTCTTAAGCGCAATCTTAACAAACTGATTGTTACGTCAGAGCTGCAAACCAGGGTCAGCCAAATCACGAACCAAGCAGGCAGAAACAATTAATCTAGCTCTGTAGATCAATAAAACCTCCATAGCTGTCGCATTTAAATGTAAGGCTAGGCTAACTGCCCCCCCTCCCCGCTTCCAGTCTTTGTTCTAAGCTAAGCTAAGATACACATGTCCTGGACCTACGTACCTCGTGACACTGATAATGTCTTCTCACACTCGGGGGGGGGGGGGGGGGGGTACTGTGCGCGGACACATCACTGTGATCAGATTTATTAATTGGATCTGTCACATTTGGTGAGACTGGAAACAAGTGTAGCCACTGTCAATGGAAAAGCTAAAAAAACAAATGTTTAAAAGCTCTTGTTCTGTTAATATGAATTGGAATATGAACTGTGAAAGTATCCCCCCCTCTCAATAGGCAGATCTTTGGTTGATAGTTGAGTTGAAATGGCTGTACTTTTAAGGACTTGAGTTATATCTGCATGATGTTCTTGCTCACACACTCAACTCACTGGTTTAATTTTAATTTTTTAAACAAAACTGGGTCTTGTTTGGTAGTTTTGGCCATGATTCTTTTCAACACAAGTTGTCAGAATAATTTAAAACCACTTATTTGAAAGTGAAAACGAAGTGGACACACCTGAAATGCCCTTTTCACTGTCCTTTGCACTGCACACTAAAGCTAGTGAATGTTTACCGTGCACTGTGTGTAATCTCCTTTTTAAAGGACATACCCCATTTAATAAAAATCATGTATACACACACTTTTGCAAACCACATGCCGCATTCACTGGGCTCCAGTCATTTCAGTACAATATGAAAATCAGTTAGCAGAAACTTGATTGACTTTTGTAAACCCATCACACTGAACATCAAGGCTGCAGTGCTTTTTGTTAGATTATCATTCTGATGTAATGCAGAGTAGACTTTTCAAGCCAGGCTTTACTTTACAAATCACTGCAGATTTGATGTTCAATGTGATGGATTACACAACTCAAGCATATTTCAAGAGTCTGCTTATAGATTTTCATATAGGATGTAAACGAATAAAGGCCCGTGGCTACCTTGAACGGTTAGAAATACATGTATAGCATGTATTTGAACATTTAAAAAAATCTTAAGTATACACATGTAAACACACTGGTCCTTAATATGCATTTACCTTTTCTTTAACTTCCAAATAAGTGGTTGAGATCATCTGGGTAAACAACTGTGGGGGGGCATGCACACTGTTGTAAAGCGTTTTCCCCTCATCTTTAAATTTGGTATTTCACGGTGTAGCATTTGCGTCAAGGAGCTTTCAACCACATCTCGTGGGCTTAATCAGTAAATGGAGCTGGCTCAGGTGTCGTCACGTGACCTATGTGTGGTACTTAAGTATGTCAGGAGGGTCGGGCTGGCAACCTCTGTCTCTGTTTAAAGAGGGCGTTTGGCGTCAAGCACCATCAAGACACCAGAAACGGTCTGTGAACACCAAACCACTCACAGCATCCACTAGGAAGAGGTCAGAGGTCATGGACCAGGAGGCAGTGGATGAGCATGGAAAGACCATCTTTGAACAGAGACCAGGGTTACCATCTCTCACCAAGGCCGTGGTTGAAAGCTCCTTGAGACTATCAAGTAGACTTGAGTTAAGATATTTTCGTCAAGACCCAAATTAGTAAAATAAACCGTTTTCCTTAAACCAGGACTATTGCAGACCTTTTTGAAAGCAACAACACAGTGAAGTAGCGAGAGGCACAGTGAGGCGATTCTGCATTGATGCACTCAAAGCCACACGGCGTCAGGGACTACAACAGTGTGCTGGTCTGTTGTTCAGAGCAGGTGGGTGTTCTGTGTGCTCTCATGGGCACGTCAGTTGTTGTAGGAGGTTGAATCTGTAGCCGAAGCTGTCCTTGTGATGTATCTGCAGGAGGACTAACTGAATTTATTTTCTTTTTTGTTGAACCGCTGCTCAGCCTTGTGAGCGTCATGGTGCCCACAACATACCACTAAACCACTTGTGTGCTGAGTCCACAGCAGTACACAACAACAACAACAACAACAACCCTGAGCTGTTCTTTCTGTTCTTACTACTTCATCTTCGTGGTTTCAGCCAGACCTGGGCAAAATTATGTTGGAGAATTTACTTTGAAGAGTACAAAGAGTGCCTGAAAATGTGGAAAAACACTGGACTGTGTCACTACAGCATACAGTATGTTTGTGCAATTAACAACTTAGCAGGCATTGTGATACCACAGTAAACATCAATCATGTTGAACCCTGTGCAGGTTAAAACAAAAGTTAAGGATTACTTACAACTGTTATTGAGCCCAGGTATGGTTTCAGCTGTTTAACATTTCTCTGTACCTCTGTTTTGTAATGCTGAAGATGCTGCTCACCTGGACATGTGAACGTGCTCTAGAGCCTAGTTAAGGTAAAAGGTGAAAGGTCAACCTGATCTTGGAAAGGGAAGCAGTTTTCATCAATTGGTTTGACTCAACAGTTGCATTCTAAAAGATACAAACTGATGAAAGGCTACAAATATTCAGTGTTGTGAAAACATGCTAAATAAAGATGACTGCTTTTTTCCAACGCTTTGCCTTTTAATCGTGATTTTAGTCCACAGATCCTTTTGGTGTCATGACAGTGAATTTCACTTATGGTCAGCTGTATATAATTAATCCAAGTCCAATGTAGCTTTGATCAGGGACTAGGGCTGGGCAATAAAACTGATTATTACCGCAATATAATTTCCCTCAATATCAATATAATAAATGTTTAATATATCGTCAAATATTTGGTTTAATTCATTTGAATCACAGACAAATTAGCACTTAATTTTTCTATAAGAATATTTATTTTGTTGAGGAAAAGGGACTGAAAAAATGATAAAAAAGTGATAATATTTTTGGCTATCTCGCCCAGCCCTACCAGGGACACAGATTTACCCCCTCACACTATTACTGTCATTAAATTCTTCCTGCTGAACACACTCAAATATTTGCATCAGCTGGACTAGGCAACATTGGAAAAACGAGCAAGAGACAGGTAGATTTTAAAAGGATCCAACTATAAAAAGCCTGTCCTTATTAATGTCCTGCGACAGCCACAGATACCGTTTTTTATTTTTGTGTCAGAGAAAATATAACACAAAATTTAAACGTGTATCTCGCAAAGAAGCTAGCCTTTTCAGACCGCTTTCACTTGTTTTTTGCTTTAATAACGCCAAGCTAGCGGTTCTGTGAGGCTGCACAGCAGTGCTTAAGGCTACATGCTAACTTAAGAATGGCTAACATAACAATGTTAACATGCTGACAGGTAGCAGGTAATGTTTACCACGCTCACCATCTTAGCATGTTAGCACCAAAATGTATGCTAAGCACCACTAAACACAAAGTGCAACTGAGGCTGATGGGCATGTCATTAGGTTTGCAGGTATTTGGTCAAAATCAAATTAAAACTTTGACCTGATGATGGTGCTAGAAGTCAGGGGGTTACTTGAATTATCACAATCCATCCTAAGGGCGACCAAGGTTATCTGTACCACATTACATAGTGGTCCGCCCAGAAGAGATTTTTCAACCTGAACCAAAATCAGCAGGACAAAATTGTGTGCCAATCCAACTAGTAGATGTTCCAGTATTAACAGTGCATAAGTGAAAACTGACCTGCTTGTGGCACTACATAAAAAGATTAGTAAAGTCATCCGATTTCGTTCCCTTTTAATCTGTTTCAGTCTGGAACGACATGGTGGGCCAACAAAGTAAAACTACAATAAAGCCACACTATAATGACTAAAAAGTAACTGCGCACTTTTCGTCTACCTTGAAAACAGAATCGGCCCCTGAATGTGGGGGCAAGGTTGGTGGCGGCTGTTATTGACACTTAAAGCAAAGAAAGTGGGTAGTTTGCACATCCAGGATAAAAGCAGCACACAAAGGAAAGGTAGACCTCACACCTGCAAGCTCCCAAAGATTTAGTGATGCAACGTTTCGCCCACCAAGGTCTTAAGGAAAACAGATTAACTTAACAGCTACATAAAGTTTAATATTAATCAACAGTTGACTTATATTCCCCTATATTAATAGTCTCATAATTGTTGTTAACCTAAATTTTACTTACTCAGTTGATTCACTGTTGGTGTGTTTATGCCACAGATCCTGACAGATCTTTCTTGAATAGACGGTAAAAAGTAACTCTGGCACGAAATGACAACTGATTATGACCCAGCCCTGAGAGAAAAGCGATGTCTTGCGGTTTCATGCTCAAATCGATGTACAGCAAATAATGTAAACTGTGACGTGAATAGTAAAACCATTCTTGCAACATTTATTATGAACTTTTGAAAATCATTTTACAACTGAGCATTTTTGCAGGTCATCAGCAGAAACTTCTTGTGTGTTGACTTTATATCTGTTTATTTCAAACAGTTCTTAAAAAAACACACAGATCCAGCAAATATTTGTTCTGGCAATAGTGTTGCATTTAAAGGACAAGTAAACAAGACTGAGCATCTGACCAAGCATTATGTACCCTACTGCAGTACCGAACAATTTTCCGATATTCTGTTGCCACTCTTAAAACATGGAGGCAACCTTACTATTTTACCAGATATTGGAATTATGAACGGAGACAGCCACTGTCCAGCTGCTGGTCATCTGCCATATGGTGTGTACCTTTGGGATGACCTCAGAAGTAACATCCTGAAGGGGAAGACTCCCTAAGCCCGTAGTAGCAGTAGTAGCTCTACTCATCATCGTCTATTCTTAGGGTCCTCACCTGGTTTGACATATTAGTGAGTCGTTGCTTGAGTTTCCGCTGGGAGGATTCATACTGGGCTGAAAGCTTCCGAAATTTGGCCATCATGACCTCCAAACTTTCTTCAATTTTGTCGACTTTTTCCTCCAAGTCTTTGGCGTCAACAGCAGCGACCAGCGACTCATCTATGAGATTGTCTTTCATCAGGATGGACCTTCCCTTCTCCTCCAGCATATATTTAGCATCAGGATACTCCGTGAGTGCCTCCATCAGATCGTCTTTGGACAGGGCAAACAGATCAGAGTAGCCCACACTCCGTATGTTGGCTGTTCTTCGGTTTCCCGCTTTACTGCCCTTGATACCGAGGATGCTGATTTCTCCGAAATATGCCCCGTCACTGAGGACCACAAACTGGGTAACCCCATCATCTGCTACTACTGCCAACTTTCCTCCTTTGATGATGTACATTTCTCTGCCAATGTCCCCCTTCTTACAGATGTAGTCGCCAGGACTGAAAACTTGTGGCTGAAGCTTAAGCACCAACTCAACAAGCAACCCTGCTTCACAGTCTTGAAAGATGCGGACTTTTCTTAGGGTCTCCAGATGTACGTTGATGGCTATTTCAGCCTTCAGCTTGTCTGGCAGGTTCTTCAGCACCTGCTTCTCATCACATGTTTTCTCCTCTGTCCACAGGTAGTCGAACCACTTCACCACCCTCACCTCCAGCTCTTTGCTGACCTTTCGAAAATGCATGTACTGCTTTATAGAGTCAATCTTGGCCTGGAACTCTACACGTGCAGTACCCATGTTGGAAATCATAGCACCAACATTTCCTACAATCGTAGCAAAGATCAGAACTCCAGTGAGGAAGTCAACTACCACAAAAAAGTATTCAATGTCTCGGACCGGGGGCGGTGTCTCACCAATGGTGGTCAGAGTAAGAGTGGACCAGTAAAAGCAATAAATGTACTGCCTGGTCAGGCGATCAAACTGAGGTTTCGTCATGTTTGGATATACCCACGTGTCTGAGCCAAAGCCGAGAATCTTGGAGACGGCAAAGTAGAGGCAACCATTCCAGTGGATAATGATGATTATGTAAAGCACAAGATTAGCAATTCGGAAGATGTTGGGGAAATTGGTTCGAGTTTCAGTCCGGTCAAAGAACTCAAATAGTCGGGCTAACCTAAAGAGACGGTTGAACCTCCACTCTGGGTTGTTGATTCCAATTTTGAGGAAAACAATATCAGTGGGAATTAATGATATGATGTCTAATCTGAACTGGAGTGTCTTCATGTACTTTTCTTTCAGGATCTTCTCATCCCTCACAAGCAGCCCTTGCTCCAGAAAACCTGTTGACACATTACAGTTTGATCAGCATTACATGTACTCAAAGTTTCCTGTAACCACATTTCCCACCCAAGTTTCCATCACCGACCTGTCCTGGCTCTCACGAAGGTGTCAAAATAGTAGAGTACATCTGAAGTGTAGTCCAGAACCATCCACAGTGTTGTATTTGAGGACTGTAGTTCATTAAAACAAGCCCTACAGGGAAGCAGAACCATTACAAAGACTTCTGAAACAACATTAAGGTAAAGAGGAAATATAAAATGCAATGAATTCAGACCTGGCCACCAGCAATATCAGGTTGTAGAACACTGGGATGGATATCGTGCACAGCCAGTAATAGTACATATCTGTGGCAGGGTCCATGATCCATACCTCCTTGCTGAATGAGAAAAGGAGGTTTTTGTTAAAAAGCACGTTTATACTCAGTAGAGTAAGGTCATTAGTACCACTACTGAGAATCAAGTATTATATTGGTATCAGAATTGAAGAATTTTTACCGAAACTACTGTCTATGTACAGTTTGAAAAAAAGGAGTATCGTCTGGCAAGGGTTAGGGTCATTTATCTTTCCAAAATGAATGAAATGCATTTTTTTTTTTTACCATTATCACATGAGGTGAATTAATTTTTAATATATTGTATATCTGATTGTACAACGATGCAACTGAAAAGGCAATTAATGAAGGAACACAGACCAGTTGTTAAGCGGTTGATCCTACAGTGAAATTATGAACAAAACTCCTTAATTTAATTGCTAATTTTACCTCTGAAAACAGTTTGCTCTTACTTTTGTACAATTTAAGGTTTTTCACTAGACTTACAAGAACTACTTATATTTTAATCCAAACTAGAAAAATTGGGCTGTTCTAAAACTTTTGACCAGTAGTGTCAATACTTCTGCATTTGTTGCTTGATACAGGTAATCTTTGCCTGGAACTCCACACATGCAGCATTCATGTTGAAAAACATAGCACCAACAGTGATTATAGCACTTAATGGCAAAGATCAGAACTCCGGTGACGAAGTCAACTACCACAGAAAATGTGTTGAGTGTTTTGGGTGGGTGTGGTGTCTCACCAATCGCGGCCAGGGTAAAAGTTGTTTCTACAGCTAGTTTTGCCTTTAAAAGATATTTAAATATTACAGCTGTTTCCCAAAATTCTATAAAACGAAATGGAGTGAATGAATATTTTTGGCATGGGGAGTCATTTTTGAGTATTTAAGTTTTGACTAATGAACTTCAGGAAAAAGCATTCATGCAACATTTTTTATCCTTTTAAGAAAAGTCTTTGACGTGCAATCTTCAATTCAACTTTTTTTTTTTTAGCTCTGCTGCCATTAGTGGGCCCAACTTCGCAAACTCGTGTGTGGACGCACAGAACAGTATTTTAAATTGTGTGGAGATTCCGACGTTCCCAAAGATACCAAATCTGTCTGGCAGAATTTAAGGGAAATATTTATATAATTATGAACAACCTCCAGAATATTTGAAAGAAAGTTGCAGACATAGAATAATATGTGGGACTTACGGTTGCTCCTTTTTGTCATCTTTCTTGTCATCTTTCTTATCATCTTTCTTATCATCTTTCTTCTCATCTTTCTTCTCATCCGTTTTGGGGGCCGGTGTCTTGTCATCTTTTTTGCTGTAAATAACCATAAAAAGAGGCAGGTGTGTCAGTGTCAGATGGCCTGAGGGGGGCGCTGTGACATAATAAAGCCATGTTACTGTATACTGCAAATTATTTGAGAGAGAAATGAAAAAAGGAGAAACAAAAGGAATTCATAATGCAACTTGTTGGTATATTTTAAATTATGATTATCTCTGCCTGGTCAATGCAAATCAGGGAGGAATCTAAAGACATCGTCAGGACTATTTTCTCAGACGTGAGAAGAAGATTCTCCTGAGCCACAGAAGACATTATACAACTTTTATCTCTTGTGAAGTGAGCTTCACCAGTCAGTGGAGTGCAATTTAAATTACCATGCACATATTGAAACAACGGGATAAAAATGTCTTTTCAGACCATCTGAATTTATAGACCTGCTCATGATCTGATCATCAATCCAACACTTTAGTCCAAAGATTGAGCGTGAGATTACTGAACAGATTGCCATGAACATTTCCTGTTGATACATGTTGTCCCATGCCAATTAACCCTAACCATTTTGTTCCATAAAAAGGTATCTATTTTGTTTTTGTTGTAAGATTAATCCTGTTGATCTGAAATCTGCTGAGCACATTCATAAGTTAAACACTTGGCCTTTCCTTATGTATTACCCTAAAAATTATCTTTACATTTTTTGGCTCACTCACTCCTGGAAGGACTGCATGGTCAATCAGCACATGTATTCATCATGTAATTGAATTGGCTCCCAGCTCTTTACACAGTATATAAATCTACTGGAGCAGATGCAACACTATCTGTATTTGAATTAAACCTAATAGTGTGAGAGCATCCATGTATCATCTTACCCGTCATTGTTGTTGCAGTTGTTCATGTTTTGTGCGGCCAGGGTCCACCGACCATCTCTGGAAGAGGAAAACATAATTGCACACAGTTGTGACCAACATAGCAACTCAATATCATAAGCATTTCACAAAAGATTTACAGCTCACCTGCTCTTGCTCCCCGTGTTGTCCACTGTGCTCCGGCTGCTGAGGCCGAGCTCTGCGGGGCAAACGCTGCTCCGCCCAGGGTGCATCATGTTTGACAGCCTTAGAGAAGAGATCCATGTGTTCATCAACAGACACAATATTGAGGTGGTAGTTTTACACCAGCTCTGGACTCAATTTGATGTCATCCCCATCTCTATCTGCATGAATGGAGACTTTATCTCATCTGAGCCATTAGCGAGCCTCACCTGGACTGGATTGGATTCATTAAACATGATCACAGAGGCAGGAAATCGGGGAGCTATTTTATAAATGCCGAAAATTTAAGGGTTTTATTTGTCACATGTCACATTTTCATTCAATATGTGCATACTGGATCTGTCTATCTGGCTTCAGTGATCTCCGCTGAGCACAGATGGATTCCCTCATCTGGAAACCACAGTTTTAGTGGTAGAGACAGGAGTTAAACATTTAAGAGCACCTTAATGTTGAGTCACCACACCACGAGTTAGCTGAGATTGTTTACGTTAGTAAAGATGCCTCTGGACAGCGTCCCTTTGGGGTCGACTGACTGGGAGAAGACCCTGAGACAGAGCCTGGATGCATTGGAGGGAAAACAGCTCTCAGACCAGCTGGGCAGAGGATCCCTTCTGGGCTGCTTTTCACCACAACCAGGACAGAAACAAGTGACTCCAAAGTGTTTGAATCAGTTGAGACGTCTACACCTAGGCATCAGTCATTAAGTGCATGTGTACATCTGAGGTTTTATAGTAAAACAGCTAACCTATAAAGCACGTCCATTCCCCAGATAGGGTCTACAAATCTGAAGTGTTCGTCCGCTCAGTGTCTTTGAAGATTCTCAGTCATCCCGGTCTTAGTTCAGTTGGGTTAAAAATAAAGGGTAACTGGACTCGGCCGAAGATAATCGAATACGTTTATCCTCTCATCCGAGAGGCTTCTAGACAGCTTGTTGGATTTTCAGAAGCAGGGGTCCAGCAAAGTCAGAGTCTAAAAGGTTTTTCATTTTTAGGGCCCGAGCACATGTGTTTTAAAACTGAAGGGATTTTCCCCACTGCAAAGTAACCTCAATTTTGGGGGCCTAAACATACTGGAAAACTCACCAAACTTTGCACATAATTCAGACGCGGTGAAAAATTTCATATATTATGGATTTCACGCATGGGCGTAGCAAAATGGCTCGCCAGCACCCCCTACAGAGCAGCCCCACGGACAAAGTTTCACCTACATGTACGAAATTTCTGTGGTACGTGTATCATGTCCAGACGAACAAAAAGGCCTCTTCGAGCCATTGTGTAAATCAAACAGGAAGTCGGCCATTTTGGATTTAATGGTCATTTTTGGTTACACACTTTGTACTTTAACAAACTCCTCCTGGGGATTTATTCTGACAGACTTCAGATTTGTGCTGTGCAGTCTAAACCTATTGACGATTGAAAGTTGTGCAAATGGTGAATTTTCGTGGAACGGCATGCCCGTGGCGTGGCATCCAAAAATTGATGATTCGCCATTGAACAGGGAGGTATTGTAACTTCAGTCTACATGCTCACATCTGCACCAAATTTGGAATACATTATAAGAGTCCCGCCCTGAACACATCCATATACCAATATTGACTCAAAGTCATAGCGCCACCTGCTGGCAACAGGAAATGACACGTTTTACGCTGTAATGTACTACTCCTAGCAGGCCGGACATAGTTAGTAAAGCACATTGAAAGGATGCATCTCGAGCTTAAAGAACATGAGCAGTAGATGCTGTAGACAGATGATGTACACACACAGAGACAGTAAAGTTTAGCGATGTATGTCGGCTGTGTGTCTATGTAGATATCTGAGCTTGCAGCCAGAGATTCGGTGGTTCCATCATTCCCAGACCAGGAGCAAAGCACAAACCTGGTAACTACTCCAGTGGACTGGACATACTGGTTCTGATATTCACCCTCAGCTTTTGATTCAGCCATGCACTGCACATTTCACATTCAGACACTTCAGCTGGCCTACATCTCTACCAGTCAAAAGGAAGATTCATTCTGGTTTTATATACAGCTGACTGTGATGAAGTGACAGCTAACTGACGGACACTCAAACAGCTTCTGTTTGTGTTTAGTCCCATTAGCTCACCACATTTATTCCTCAGCACTGTTAACTCAAATCCTTCTCTCCCAGATTACACTGGCTAAAATTAGATTTTCAGCCTGGTGTGACTTGTTAAGCTCAGGACCTCAGTGTAGTTTTTGCTCTTGCAATCACACTGTAACATTGACAACAATCAATGTCTACTGTCTCTAAACTTAGTTTACCTGAATGTGAGTGATGATGACGAGCAGTTAAGACGGTGAGGAGAGGTCAGGGTGAGTGCTGAATGAATCCCATGTTGCTGCTTGTGTGATCGTCCTCTTCTTCTTATAAAGATCCTGCTGTGAAGGAGTTAATATCTGTTATCTGACACCAGTGACAGGAGCAAACAGCGCTTGTGTTTTACTATGGACAAGCTCTTCCTCTGCTGAGTTCTTTCTGTTCATCCCCTCTGCACCACCTCCCAACAGAGGGAGGAGGGAGGAGGAAATCATTATTTTCTATGCCTTTAAACTGAAGTACCTGAGAATCAGCCAGCGTGACTGGACAGAAAATAGATATTAGAATAGATACTAGATAATAAATCTATGTTTCTCAAAAAGTTAATGTATAAAATTAAATTAGCATTTTGTTTTTAGCAATTTGTTGGATTGTAAATGTTGCTCTATGACTTCTGATCTGACCATTCAACACCACTTTTGTCACCCTGCCAAATGCTGTGGATATACAGTAAATAAAACCAATTATATCTCAATCTCCAAAGTGTTTGTAGAGACAAAATCTCACTCTATATTGACCTGCAGAATGTCTCAGTAACAAAATAACTATACGTTTACATTTTACATTTACTCATTTGGCAGATGCTTTAATCAAAAGCAACTTCCATTTGAGGGACAACACACACGCATCAGTAAAGTGAGAGATCTACAAGTTTTCACAGTGATTTAAGTATGTAGTAACCAGATTTTTATATTCTCTTAAGAAGTGACTTGATTCATCTTATCCAAAAGAAACTGATTTGACGTGTAGGCATAGAAAGAACATGGGAAACAACAAGAAATCAGTGACAGTCCACACATGACTGACACCAATACCAATGACTGCTTATTATTTTGCTGGCATGGTTCCCAGTTTTGTTATGCAAGTTCTTCTGGGCAATTTTAACCACAGACTACGGTAACAGAGGATGCAGAATGTCATGATGCACTTGATCAAAGCCTTATAACTAAATACACTTAGCATTTATGACTGTAGATTGTGCTGGTGAATTTTTGTCACCTAATATTAAAAGGACTCAAGACAGCTGTTTAGTTTCGACTCTCGTGTTTTATTACCTTTAGAAGACAAGTTATTTCTATAATGAAGACTAATTTATGGGCAGGTCATGTTCCTGCATTGATAAATATATATTTTTTTGTTATCACTGGGTAGATGAACAGGACTGATCCACGTCTTTATTTATATCCCTTCCAGTCTGAGTAAATCCTCTTAGTGTGTGGACAGCTAAAGCGAGACATCAGACCCCACCTCCAGCTCTCAGAGAGGAGCAAGACAAAATCTCCGAGCAGCCTCAGCTAATTTCCACTCTTCGTCGTGACAGCTGGGAGCTCAGGGAACCCTTGCTGCTGTGAACACATCTTTACATTTTTACATCAGTAAAGAAAACAAAAAAAAAATAACAACACAGGACAAAGCTAAGACACAATCCTACTAACCTAAAGACACATTCCTACTAGAAAAAAGACACACATAATCACACAGAAATAAAGACACAGAAATAAGTCTTAAAACAAAAAATTAAGACCGTTTTGAAGATCCTCTGTCGTCTAGCCATTGGCCCTTGTCAAAGTCGCTCAAATCCTTGAAAAGCTTGCCCATTTTTCCTGCTTCTAACACATCAGCTTTGAGGACAACATGTTTACTTGCTGCCTAATACACAATATATCCCACCCACTGACAGGAGCCTTTATAAAAAGATAGTCATTGTAAATCACTTCGCCTGTCAGTGGTCATAATGTCAAGGGGTTCATCAGTCTGTCCTGTGATCTTCCTCAAGACCACTTCTTCTCATTTTGTCTAAAGTCAGCCAAAGAACATATAAAATCTCTGCAGTGTGCTTAAGACATACACGTCTTAGTTTAATGTGAAAATACAGATAATGGAAAGCGCTGCGCCACAAGTCTTTCTTTTGTCGTATTACTATTAATGCTGTTAATTTTGATTGTTCAGTTTAGATTAGAGAACATTTTAAAAATGTTTAAAAATTTAAAATCATAAATGAATCTTAAAAATTTACTTTATGTGCTTCATAATGATTTAAAAGCCACTGTCCACGCATATGTTATCACATGTTGGTTTTCTAGGGCTTTTAAAAAACATTCCACCAAATGGAAATGTGGAGATGTCTTGTGCATCATTTTATATACATTTCCCAAAAATGAAATATTTGGTAACTGGCTTCACACACAGGTGTTTTCTCCCATTAACTATGTCGCACCTGTTCACAGTGTAATCATTCACACATTAAATCAAACAGCTTTCTCAGTAAAAGTTTTCACAGACCGACCTCTGACCTGTTTCAACCATAAATCACATTAACATTAAAAGTGAACTTGGCGTTTACAGTGTGTGTATGTAACAAGCTGTTGATGTTGAGTGTGTGCCGGTGAGGCTGGACTGCAGACTCAGATTAGTAAATGAGATTAGAGTTAATCTCTTGATACTTCTTGGTGAGCAGACAAAGAAGAAGTGATGGATCACAATTCACGCTGATGACCACTTACCAATGTGGCTGGTGTGAAGGGACATCTGTAACAACCCAGAAACCCAAAATATCTTTTTAGTGAAACTTAGAGTACATCAAAAACTCTCAAGCCCAATGACAGGGATGAACTTTGCCTCACAGAGTGTGTTGCAAAGTGTGTGGTGCTCCGTTGTCAAACAGTTGATATTGCATGGTCATTTGTGTGCCACTGTAAGTTTAAATGCTCTTCTGGTGACTTTTTTGGCTCCTTGAAAACAAGATAATATGTAAATCTCTCAATGGGCTTTTCCTGGTTAAATAAAGGTTTTTTAAAAAATGGACTACAGACCTGGGAGGATCAGTATTCGTGTCAGTTTTTCAGGAGGATTTAGTGTCAAGTTGCTCGTGTGTCCCATATGTGATGAATACTGATGTGCTGCTCTGTCTGCAGCCTCAGTGAGTCTCTCCTGCAGGGATCTGTAGGAGCCGGTCTCCAAGCTGCAACACTCATTTCAAGATGCTGGAGCTCGACCGTAGATAATCGCTAGCCCCATGTGCATTTCTAATTGCGAGGCTACTCTGGATTCAGCCTGTCTCCCATGTCTCCCAGGTTGCACTGCTGACTGAATCAAACTGCTGTCAGCATATTATCACTGGTATGACTCACTACTTGTGGGTTGTAATGAAGACCTTTTGGGAGCAGTAGGGGGACATGAGACCAGAGTGAGTGGAGAATGCAGGGAATCAGTGTTTCTACATCATATCTCCAGCCATTTTATCAGAGGAACACTGTGAATGAAATACTGAAACTAAAATTGAAGAAGAATTAGTTAAAAATCTGTACATGCAGATAAACTGAGTGAAAAGCTGGGGGAACAAATGAACAGTCAGCTGTCGTGTCAAACCAGGATTAGGACTGAAAGCAGGAGGTTCACATCAGTAGATCAAACTGTGACATCAATGTGTAATCAATTCCCAGTGCTGCTGATGTGTTAACAAGCTGCTGACAGCCAGCACTGATCTGACACACCAATTAAATTCATTACAGCCTCGGTGGCAGCACTGTGTGCCTTCCCGGAGGAGCACTGCGTCACGGTGGCTCCTGTATCACCCCCACCACCTCTCCTCCCTCCTCCGCCCCAGGTCTGTCAGTTCACCTCCACAAATGAGAAAGACCAAACTAATGGTGCATTCAGGTCCTTATCAGCAGCTTGTAACTTGGAAAACAACTGACAAGGTGTGTAAGGTATTAGATGTGACGTTCAGGCTGCTACCAAGAACCAAGAGTTCATTCCTGGCTTCCAGTAAGAGCTGCAGTGGTCATCTACTCAGAACTGGTCAGGAAATTCAAGAGGTGGAGAACTCCTCTTCTTAAAATCATCAGCCAAGCGCCACTCTACCATCAAGAGGAAAAACTCTTCCCGAGAAGAGGATCGAGTGTACATGTCTGTCAGTGTAATACTGAAGGCTTCTTTATCTCAATTTTATTTATTTCACTTTTAACATTATTTAAATGGCTGAAGTACTAAATTTTGAATTATTCATGTCCTGCAGTGACCTTTACCATTTACCGCCAAATGCAAAAGGGAAATAAAAAGATCATCTGAATTTAAATATTTTACAGTAATTGCCTAACAAATCTACTAAACTAACCATCCCAGAGGACACTGCAGAGTAAGAAGGGGTTTGAAAATCTTCCAGCAAGAGAGGTAGATCCAGGTTCACGTTGTTTTCTGATGCAGCACTACTGCCCTCTTGTGCTCAGATGTGTTCAGAATGAACACAAATATACACAATGTGTTTAGTCGATGACCGGGGATGAGCTGGGGTGGACAGATGGAATTTATTTAGTGGGCAGGGTGTAAATCAGGGAAGTGAAAGCTTTATAAAAGTTTTATATTACAGTATTTGATTTGAGTAGTTCTGTAAAGCTATAAATGCATCGAGAATAAACGTATTTCCTGTGAAGGTTCATATAAAACTATATTACAGTTTTTCATAATTACTAAGACACATTTCTTGAAACCTTCATACATTTTCTCGAAACTTTAAACAAAAAACCCAGTCTTAAAACTACTTTCACAAAACCCCTGACTCTTCTGGCAAAATCAAACAATCGCCTCAAAACCATGTGATCTGTGCTCAAAAATCAAACAATGCTTTCAAAACATAAACACGGCCAGCCAATATGAAAAACACTACAGAGTGTTCTTTAAACACTACATCAAAAACCTGAGAACACAGCGTACAGGGCATGTAGTTACAGAAAAACTGTTTTTGTGTAGAAGAAACACAATTTCCTATTTTAAAAGTTTAGTAATCACAAGTTAGTACATTAAATATATAGTGTAAATACTGTAAGTAATACAGTATTGGATATCTGTATATTCAGCACTTGCATAAAAATACAGTACAGTAAGCCCAAAGAACAAAGAAAACTCCAAATGAAAAGACCTTTACACTCAAAAATGTTGTGCAGACGCAAAATCAAAGTGAATGACAGACCTCAGCATCATGTCTTTGTGCTGGGTCCGGCCAGAGGACTTTGTCCACATCACATGCCACAATGTCCCTTGCCCAGAAAAGGAGTACAACCCTCGGGTGTGCTGGACGCAGCCTGACTGTAACAACACTCCACACCTATCTCACCACAGGCAAATTCTGTTAAATGAGTTTCGGTCATAGACCTTCCACCATCAGGCAGAGAAAAATTCTTCTGTTGGACTGAAGTAGCCTAAGGGCTGTAGGTTGCTGTAGTACTGCCGGCCGATGATCCTGCTGCTCACGCTCAAACACAAAAATCCAGTCCCTTGCTTACTTATAACTTGGTCAAAGTGTGACATTGCCACTACACTGGCCAGGGACTTGACCACATTTTGGTTTGATCACATGATTAGAAACAAGTGTGCAGAATTATGAGTTGTTGTGTGTAGAAGATGACAGCTGTGTTGTAATTGTGTTTAACTTTTGCCACGTGTATTGCATCACAGTGCAAAATGTGTTTTAGTGAGTGAGAATGTGTTTAGAGTTTTGCAAAAAGAGTGGATGAGATTCCCAAACAGCGTCTCAACGACCTGAACTTGTTTAAGGTTTTGCCAAAAGAGTGACTGATTCGACAAACAAAGATTTAGGCCACTGAGCATTTGGTTCAGAGAATGGGGTTTAGTGTTTTAGGAATTGTGAAAAACTGTAATGGTGGGGGTGTATTTGTAGAAAAAAAGTATCCTGGTGAAAGAGTCTGGGTCTATCACAGGCACATACAGTGTCTGTGTATATATGTATATGTCGTGAATGATATGGTGCCTTTTTATGGGGACCTTTTCAGTGGCGTATTGATACACCAAGATAAAACATACAAGGATTAGATAAACAAAACAAGTACAAAGTAGAATGACCAGTACATACAGTACACTGAAAACATTAAACAATCTCTAAAGTACCCTTTATCATATTTATCCATCCATCATCTATAACGGCTTATCCATGCAGGGGGGCTGAAGCCAATCCAAGAGGGGTAGTGGTGGGGTACACCCTGAACAGGTCTATATGACACACAGAGACAAGGTTGTTCATTGGTCATTTTACAGCACAAGGCTGCATAACGAAATGAAATTTGTAGTTCCTTCGTACTACACACACAACATATATTTAAGTGTAGGCCTATGTTAAAATATGGTAACAAATAAAATGAAATAAAACAATATATACAGTTTTTTTCGTATAAATATACACCCCGAACACAGTGCATTTTTTGAATTTGCATCTGGGGTGAATGTAAACAGCAGCAACCAGATGATGATATGAAACAACCACTCACACCTTTAGTGCAATTTAGAGTCACACCAACCCTTGCATGTCTTTGGACTTTGGGAGGAAGATGAAAAACAGAATGAAATTTCTCCAACGAGATTAATAAAGTAGTTTTTCTGTTCTTTCTCTCTGAAATGTCCTGGAGTAGTTTTAAAATAGCATCAAATGGAAATACTTCCGAACATGATTACCTCAAAAGTGTACTTACCAACAGTACTTGAGTACTTAGCGACTTTCTACCACTGTAGACACGAACACAGTATTACTGCAGGAACTCTGGCCACCTTAAGTTGAATCTTACGATATGAGACACACATACATGTTCCAGATCTGTGGACAATAAATCGAAATGTAATAATGTGTAAAACAGTGTTTTTCTGTGAGAAAGGAGACTGACACCGCATGTGCCGTGACTTTAAACTGCATCTGTTGCTATTTGACCTAAAATACTCTGAAATCAGTCATTCACATGCTCCAGCAGGCCAAGCCAGCGGGTTCCCAGGGGGTTAGAGGTGTCCATGGTGGATGAAGTTATTCTTCAAGTTAACTGTGTTTCTCTGTGTTAAGGAGAGACTGTGTGTCCTGATAGTGTGATGCTATCTGTCCACTCCATTACTGTTATCTACAGCCCCGTGACTCTCTTCCTCTCCGTCCACAGTGTCTTCATCTTTGCAGAAGTACTCCAAACATCTAGGACATGTATTTTCCCATCCGTCCATTTTCTCATGGATGGTCGTAGACTCGGAATAACTTCTGTTTTACGTGGCCAGATGCATCAAAGCTCAAGTTTGGAGTCAAAGTACACCTTTAGCAACCTGTTCTCCACTTTCAATAAGGACAGAATATACTAGCATTGTGTTTCATCTTATGCTGCCTGCCTTCTTGGTGGTGTGAACGAAAGTTGGAGAGACACCCAGATCAGTGTTGGCTTATAAGGGTTTTGACTATGTCTATCTTCTCTATATACCTGACATATTGCACTTCTAATTGCACTAAAACAAATATTCCTCCTCTGTTGGTCCCTCTGAGGTTTCTGTTCTCTGTTGACGTTGTTCCGTACCTGAAACAGCACACAAGGTGTTGAATGCTGTGGACATCTGTAACTTTGCGCTGTATAAATAACAGTGACTTGACATGTTTGTTCTCTTCCTGGTAACCCTGTTGAGTTGGGTAGAGGGGAGTGGTTTCCCAAGAATATGTGACGTCAGTGCCTGTAAGACTGAGGTATTCAAGTGCGCAGGGTTATTTCAGGTGTCCAGGGTTCCTGCAGTAAGAGTCCTATTGAAGGTGAATCAACAGTTCTGTTTACAAAAGTACTGACTGCTGGTAAAGTTCCTAGCATGCGTCAGAAGATTAATGTGGTGCTAAACAATGAGACACTTTGGAGAATACGGTGTAATTCTCCACTCCATCACAATCATTACAAGTCCCAGAGACCGCTGCCACATAAATCATCAGATCACCTTGGGCCGTGCTGCAACATAAATCAGTTAATGATTAAGTTAATGATTAAATTAAAAAGTTGAGACCGTTTAACATTCACAGCAGTGTTGGTCTCAGAGAGGAAAAGGTCTTCAGTGTTTGGCCAGTTTTGTTCCATATATGAATTATTGTATTCATGTTTCACTCAGTATTTGAAAATGACTGCTCATTCTTTGAGCTACATTTGATTTCTTCATTTGTGGATTATTTGAATTTGATCTGTTAAAAATGCGAGGGAACGGGAGAACTTTAAATATCATTTCTCATTTGTTTCCCTTTTTTTTTTTTTTGTCCCATCTCACAAATCTTTTTTTAAAAAGTCCTGAAACTCATTTAATCAAATCACTTGTCTCTTGAGCTGTGGCCTAACTTGAGTGTGAAAGTCCATTCGAAGTAAATCTTCGGATAAAGATCAAGATATATGATGTGAAAGCTCCAGACAAAAAGCTGACAGTATGTTAAGATTTAGTTTTTGAGATATCCTGCTAACAAACAAACAAACCCTAACACATATGTTCTTGGATGGAGGTAAGTGAAGGAACCTGGTTTATTAAGCAGCTGCTGATTGGCCAGCTGTCGGCCTGCTTGGCTGGCTCTGTTGGCCCCTGGTGACTTAATACCTGCTCTCTGGTGGTGCCTGAAACAACATCCCTCTGTTAGCTGCTACACAGCGGCTACCTTCTGTAATTACAGAGCCATGCGTCCGCTCCTCTAGCCTGCACACTGGGAGCTGAATGACTGAACGGTAACAGAAATCGTCCAGTCACTCAGCTGCTGCTCCTGAGCCGACAACAGTTTATTCATTCATCTCTGAGGTCAAACAAGGAGAGGGTGAGGGGTTAAAGTCTATCACACAGACGGGGAAAGTGACACAGAGCCTCTGGATTATGCAGGACTCCTCAGAGAGAACACTGTGTGTAGTTTGAATCAGATACAGCGCTGTGTTGGCCATGGCTGCTGTGCCATTCAAAATGAGTTTCACTCTTGGACCTATTGATCCCGGACATTCCCCAGCTCCTCCCAGTCCTATAAATTCTTCCAAGCTCATTGCCCAAGCTTACCGAGTTGTATCTTTAAACGCCGCTCCTCTTTAAGCAGCATGTAAATCATGTTCCAGCACTTCATAGCGCTACACCGAGTGAGAGATTAAAATCTAGGATGCCACGTATTCATGGTTATTATTCTAGTGATCAGTGATTCCCAACCTGGTGTCCGGGGTATGTTGTACATCTGAGGGGCAATGATTAATAAGATAGGAATGAAGGACACGTTTCAGCCTCTGGTCTAGATTTGTTGAGCATATTTCAATTGCAGGGCATCTTACCAGTAATTCAGTGAAGTTGTGAACATGTAGCAGGTTTAATAAAGGTGACCCTGACCAGTGATGTGCACAATAGTGCAGGAAACAGATAGATAATGTGGATTTCACACTGAGCGGTAAAAATAAAAAGGATGTCATCGTTCAGCACTGTGCCCAGACATGCAGGAGTTTTCAAGAATTCCTGTGTTCTCATGTTTCCTTCTGTCAATCAAATGACTTGGTCAGACCCTCCATGCTGACCTGACCCCATCTTGGGTCTGCGGCGTCTTGTTCGCCTTAGATCTGACTACAAATACTAAGGGTTTCAGGTGTGTGTAATAATTGGGATTGGACCCAAGAACAGATTCACCATCAACACGAGTTGCATCTCTAGTGTTAAGACAGGGGTGGACAAACTTTTTTGATTGTGGGCCATATACGGTTGTGTGTTATTGCTTCGTGTTGCTTGCATGGCTATCTGTGCGGTAATGCTGTTTGTTGGTACTGAGAATTCTTCTTTTGGTGTTGTTGCTGTCTTCATGGTGTTTTGATGTCCTCGTCTGTCAATTTTTATCACTTGAATGTTTTCAAAAACATCTTGCCAAAGGAATGCAGTTGAAAATTAGCCAGCTGGCTAACAGTGACCCATTTACAGAAAGGTTGATTAATGTGCGCTGTCCTTTTTTGATTGCTAAGTTGTGAGCCTGTACTTGTCTCTGCTTTTTATCTCTCACAGTAGAGATCTTCTGCCAATTCATAATCTCTTTGTAGGGCCAGATACAATTTTGATCTGACCTACTTTGGTTTTTAGTTTCTTCTTTCCAATGTTTCAAATAGATTTATGTACATTGCATTATAATTTGGTTTACTCTGGTTGGTGTTGGGAAAGCTGTGTTGTTGTGATACATGAGAGTGTGTCTGAGAGATTCTTTTCTGGGATCAGCTCTTGGGTTTGGAGGGCTTTCGAATAAAGGGAGTCTACAGGGTCTGGATTTAAGGTGAACACTTCAGTTCTCCCATGTTAATTATCTGTGCTATTATCAGTCTGATTCTGCTATGGTGACTGAGTGGACTTCACTACCATACAGTGCAATGGCCTGGATGAAACTAGCACATATTTTAAACCTAATTTAATTGGAATTTGGAAATTATAACATTTTCTCTTAATTCTTAATGTCATTTACTGCCAAGGTGAAACTCGCTGATGCTGTTGTGGTAAAACTCAAACTATATTAAATGACATGATCATTTACGGTAAACTGGTATTTGTTCTCCAGACATCTCGGGCATTTTTTAAAAATCATGACATTAGTTTTTGTCATATTAACTGCCAGCCCTTATCTACCGCGTCCAGCTGCTGCTGTAGTCCTTGTTCAGTAGGAGACAGTAGAACAAGGTCACCAGCATAAAACAGAGACTTCAGAGGCCAGGAGCAGCACACTGATCCAGCTGAAAAGAAAGTTCATTTATATAGGCATATTACAGCCCTATGTCTTCTCTGGGTAAAGATTTCACTTGATCTACAACCTAGAAGTCTGTAACAGAGGCCATCATGCCAAATAGAGCTGAACACTTTCTTAAAATCAATAAAACAATTGAGTATCTTAACATGAATTGTTTGGTGTAGATGTTTGTGAAGTGTGAAGGGTATTTATACTACATGCTCAATGATGTGGTGCTTTGGCAGTTTGTCAAGGAAATCTAGTATTTTATTTAGAATAGTACAGAATAATTTGCCTCAACAACTGGTGACAGACGCTCAAGTATTTACTAGGGGCTGATTTGTCCCCATTCATATGAATAGTGGAAATGAGCACTTTGCACAAGATGTCAGGAAAACATCCCGACTGTAATACAACACTGAACAACCCCCAACACCGCACCCTGCGTCTCCTTTCCCTGTGTAACGGACACTCAGCAGTAAGTTGAGATTTGCAGATTTTGACAGGTGTAATCTCGCATGACTGTGACATGGATACAAACTGTAACCTGTTTACAAAATGTGGAGCACCGCATTATAGGATTGTTAGCGGAAAGTACTGTACATGTCATGGACACAGTGTTTACTCCACTGTAGTAATGTTTCGGGGCACTGTAGGTGGATGCCTTTCCACACTCAGATTTCAGGCACTCAAATAAAATGGCAGAAGGTAAGTGTGGAGCACTGTACAGTAAACAGGCAGGGCTTGCAGACTAAACACATATCAGGCTGTAGATTCATGAAAATGTAACAAAAAGAAAACAAGAGAAACGTTCATTATGATTTTATTAGTTTCTCTCTTTGATTAAATTACAAGGATGAAATGATGGAAAGTTGACTGGTGTTAAAGTTCAAGTTGAGCGTTTTACATCAAGATCCTATGGAATATTAAAGCAGACACCAGTACTCATCTAAAGCCACTGAGCTCTGTAAGAACTCTGATCTTTTTTTATTTAAATGCATGATCATCAGGTCACTGTGGGATTAAAACTGTTAATTCTACACCTAACTACATTCATGGCCAAAACACGGATCCATTAACCATTGAAAGGTTACAAGGCGAGACACCGACTTTAGCACTCAGCATGATGAGATCCTGAAAACGAGTACTACATTGCTTCTGACAAAGACTCTCTTAAACTCGTCACTTTTTGGTATTGCATTTATACAATATACAATATTCTGCAAAGAAACAAAATGTACAACTGCATAAATATAAAATCCTTTCACCATGTTCAGTGGCCAAACATTCAGAGAGTTACACCACAATGCTGTGATGAATCCAGCAAAAAACTTCTTAAAAACTCGAGTTAGCACCGTCGCCCTCACAGCCTCTAACAGGCTGGACACACAACTCTAAATTCAAGGCAAAAAAATAAA
>NW_024043506.1:0-11938 GCF_014851395.1 Micropterus salmoides
AATCAAATGGTGATTATTTAAATCCATCCTTTATCTAAAACATTTGTTTGGGGACATGTCCCCGGTGACACCCCCTTCGGGGACATGCCTCAACTAGTCTGCGGTTCGCGTGTATCGTTTTTCACAACGTTTATATAAAAGGGCTACTATGAGATTGAACAGATTAGATCTATTTCTTATAAGTGTTGATAGATAAAATTCTAATTCATAAATTATGACACAAGGGTCTATGTATATTTAGAACACTATTTATATATATCTATCATACTAATTCTAAGGACTCCCCTTTCCCCTGTGTCTCGATGCGAATGGGGTTTGAGGTAATAAAGGTCATAAATATGTGTGAAAGTAGGATGTGTTTTTGGGGGTATAAGATGGGATAAAGACATCCCTGAAAGGCTTCACTTTCGGAACCTCTGGTGCATTTTGCTGTTGCTGCTGTTTCACTTCAGATCCTATCCAAGATGGCTCTTGTTGCTGGTAATTTAAACCCCTCAAATTAATTATGTTGGTGTATTATCGTATTGGCTATTTTATCTGATTTTCTTTTTAAAAAAAGTGTCTTTCAAGCTGCTCTGAACGTGTGGATGTTTCATCACGTGATGCGGAAGGCAGGAGACAGCGGTAGCTCATTTTTTAGGTAAAAAGGGTTTCATATTTATGTATTGTTGACTAGTAGCCTAATGTGTTTTAATACAAACTCGGAGAATGTAACATCATATAAGCTGTTTATTGTATTACAGAAGACATCATTTATTTGACGGAGAACGACCGGCTCATGATGGTAAGCTTTTCATAGGTAAATTCATGTATAGTGGGCTGCCAGGTTGAGTGGCATGCTTGTACATGTGGGCATACTACTGTACATGGTTAATTTTGTAAACCAATCACGACAATTGTTGTTGTGATGTTCTGAATGTCTATTGGATATGATGCAAAAGGTTGTGAATGGTGTGACATCACAGAATAGTCCTGTAGTTTGTTAAATTACTTGACTCTAATTAGTGTTATAATTCAGTCGTTCATGATGTAACATAATTTTTTTGCTTTTAAATGCATGTATACGGTCTGTGTACTAGAGATTAATAACATTATGGTTGTAACAGTCTCAAACATTTATTAAAATCTAATTTACAGACCTGTCCCATACAACCTGACAGTGTTGGATAAAGTGGGGAGACTTTATCATTTACTTTTAAATGAATCATTAAACATCTGAGAATTTTTGTATGCATGTCATCTTTTGTGTATCTTTTTTTACCAACCTAAAATTTTATTCAGTCACATTATTCCTACTAACAACTTTAAACTGTTGTTATGTTTTTCTCATGAAACGTCTCGGGTTACGTATGTAACCCTTGTTCCCCGAGAAGGGGAACGAGACACTGCGTCAGTGACGACACTACGGGAACGCCTCTGGGCGTGGCAGGGCTGAAATCATGAATAAAACTACTCCAATCCTATTGGTGTTGCTAGAACGGTAGCGTGTGACGGCGCAACCGGAGGTTTATACAAGCACGCCGGCACACAGGACACATTAGCCCTTTTCTATGAAGCAAGGCACTCCAGGCGGGGTGAGGTGTGGCGGACCGACGCAGTGTCGATGGACCGAAGATGAACTATACTCTTGGCATGCTTGTGGTTTCCCTGAGGAGCAAACAGCCTTCTCTCTCTGTCAATGACAAACATCCTACACAACAGCCTATGCTAACGTTGCCTGCACGAGTGTATCAGCAATTGGTTAGACTCTGTAAAGCCAATTTGTATAGTTGTTAAGAATTCTACCCAGGTAGTGTTTTTAATACTAAAAACGCATCAACAGATTAGAAAGGAGAGTCTGCGACTTAGGAATGAACATTTAGAGTTAAGCGCTAAATTAGACCATATGTTAGAAAATTCAAAAGCCTAAGAGTTTATACTGTTCCTGATTTTTTCCCCAATTCTGTTTTAGCTGCATTTTTAATCATGAGTCAAAAACGCCTGTGCAAATCATTTCACCAAAAACGAGTCTCCCCTGTAACAAGCGCCGAAAGTGATTATGATGAATTGGATTTCTCTAGTATCTCAGATGTAATGAACAAATTTAATCGTAATGTCATCCAATCAGGTTTAGAATCTGTAGAAGAGCAGCTCTGGGATGCATCGGTAGCATATGATCTCTGTCCCATTTAGTAAGTTGTTTTGATGATGGTGTCTGTGATATGGATATGTTCGCTGCACAAAGTCTTCATCATTTGCATAACTTAGGTATTTTGAAGGGGAACGTCTCAGATTATATTGAACCAGAGGACTCAGTTCCCTCTCCCCTCGCATATGCAGGACCCCCTGTGCAGATCTCTCTCTCACTTCACAGACAAACTCCGTTCACACTTCACAGACAGGTGCGTCTCACCCTTCGCACACAAGGGGTAGTTCTGTGTCTGAGAGACAAAATATTCAATTTGACTCCAAAACAACTGGACAAAGCCATCACTACAGCATAGACTTGTCTGATTCTCATGCATAAGGCTGGAGGTTCGCGGGGTTTTAATATTACAGAGAGAAAAAAATTTAACGGTGTGGAGATCAGACATCAGCTAAATTTACCCATTGTCGAGTCACTGCATGCTCTAAAACGTCAGTTATCAGAAGTTGTTGATTTTTCATCAATAGCTGCTCCTGACGGGAAACTAAATGTAGTCCTGAGAGGACCCTCCATGGCCAATGATGCATGTTGTGTTCTAAATGCTGCTGATGTTCTATAACGCTTCGACATTTCTTAATGAAGTTGGGCAGATTATGCAAAGCATTCCAAAATGAGATCCGACAATGAATTGGACGTTGTTGTTACAGTGGCCTTAAACAAGCGCGGGGGAGGAGGGTTGCGGCTCAAATTAGGGAATATCCCAGACGACGATATTATTCAAAATGTCGGGACTATATGTCCCTACAAACATTGACAACAACCTTTGTTTTTCTTATTGCATCTCCTGCTCTCTGCATCCTCACATGTCTAAAGTACAACTCGGCCAGCATGCGCAACAACTTCATACAGATGTTGACTTTAACGCAGACCATAAAGTCGCCCTAGCTGATGTATCTAAATTTGAACGCTTTTTGGATGTTAAAATTATCGTGTTTCATCACAATCGCGGCACAAAGAAATTGGATTTGTATCAGACGCATGAACAAATACATCCTAAAACAGTATGGTTGTATCTGCACGACGATCACTTTTACCTGATAGAGAAAAACACAGTATTCAGTGATTTCTGCTATAAATGATATTCAAGTAAAGACTGCCATGAATGTAAACATTTTTGCAACGTGTGTTTTTCTGATGGCTGTCATGTGCAGAGTACTTCAGGCATTTGTTCAGATTGTGGTCCCATATACAGATCATCAGATTGTTTTAACAGACATAAAACCGTGAGAGAATCAGATTAATAATTTTTCTGTAAAAACAGACGGTGTAAGACATAAATGTCTTATTTTTATCAAATACTTAGAACAGTATGTAATTGAGTTAGTCTACCTAAAGTTTATCAAATACAGCTGAAATAATTACATTAACTAAATGAAATTGATAAACATTTGTCCAACTCAAACTTACATAATTATTGGAAAGGAAATTAATTAATATAAATCATCATTTGATCCCCCATTAACACACACATGAGACAAACCTGGTTGATGATTTTTTTTATTGAAATACACTCACCTTAATACATAATTTAATTATGTGCATTTTTTCATCAAAGACATTCTTTACACAGTGAGTAACAGCAAATAAAGTATGCGGCACACTCTTTTCCATTTCAGCATCAATGAATCTGTGACCATGTGGTCTCTTGAAGAAAGTGCTGATGCCCATTTATCTGAAGTACTTCCACCTGGCTGGACGTAGCCGCTCCCCCTGAGCCTGGTTGAGCCAGGATGCACTGATCACACTAGGTCAAGCCTAGCTTTATCTCTTATCCTGGATTTCTAAACTCTGCTTTTATGAAACAGCCCTCTGCTTGGTATCTGTCTGTCCATCACCCTGCCTGTCAGTGTCTGTCTGCTGTCATTAGTATCACCTGTTTGTGCTCCCGCCTTCCTCGTTAGCCTGTGTTTAAATGCTTCTGTTCAGCTATTGAGGGTTCATTTTATATCTTCTGTCTGTTACCTGTCTGTTCCTGGTCCCTGTTACTTTTTGGAGTATTACCTGCTGGATTGTTTTGGACTTTGCTTTGTGTTCCATGAACTTAGTATTTTTGTTGCTCGTTTTGGATTACCTTTGTTTGTGGATTACCTTTGTTGAGTTTTGGAGACTACCGTAAGTTTTGTTGGCTTTAAGAAATACTCAGAAACTATAACTGTTCGGCCTCTGTGTCCTGCATTTGGGTCCTAATACCTGTTCCTGCCTGAAAACACGGCACAGCCTTGACAGTGACAGCTACTGTTATAAGAGCAGTGGGGTTTATGTGGTCTTCATGCATGTGTCTTATGTGCAGTATGTGTTTGTAGCGAGTAAGTGCTGCAGAGCGAATGAAGAGAGTGAGCAGCAGAAATTGATGGAAAAGGCGAGCAAGTTTGTTGTCAGTCTGGCAGTAAAATGTACAATGTAGGTCACAGCGTGTTCATTAATAAAATGTATGTGTGTTTCACCAACTGCTGGAAAGGTCTGAGCCCAACACGAGATGAAACGATATTTTCATGTGCAGAGACATTTGTATCATTTGCAAGGCGGGAAGTGTCAGTGGGGGACCCGGGTCTTGTTAATGAGGCTGCAGACGGGAAGAAACTGTTTTTGTAGCGAGAGGTTTTGGTCCTGATGGACCGCAGCCTCCTGCCAGAGGGGACAGTCTGAAACAGTTTGTGTCCAGGTTGGGAGGAGTCAGCTGCAATCTTTCTTGCTCGCCTCAGAGTCCTGGAGGCGTACAGGTCCTGAAGTGATGGAAGATTGCAGCCAATCACCTTCTCTGCAGAGCGAATGATGCGCTAGATGGTGATGGAGGAGGTGAGGATGGAAGTTACATTTTGGTCTGAGTGCTATTGTTCAGTCCATGTTTTAGTGATGTGCTCCGTTTCCTGTTGTAGTCCGAAGATTTCTGCATTTGCGGTCAGGGTCTAGTTTAGCTTCCTATTTTGCTGTTGTATTTAATGCCTGTGTTCTGTTCAGTCTTTGTGGTTCATTGTAGCAAGTTAAGCTCGTCGTGTCACTTATCACTTATACTTTGCCTGTTCGTTTGGATCTTTGCCTTTTTGAATCAAGATTTGTTGAAGGATTCTTTACAATTGGACTCTGCCTGCAAGTAAGCCTGTGTACCTCAGTTTGTTCCTGTGTTTGATAAAATATCATCCACTGCATCTTCCTGCTCCTGTGTCGTGCATTTGGGCACACAGCCTCTTCACCCACGCCGGCATTCTTTCTACTATCAGGGAGATGTCAAACAGGTGACTGCGTATTAGGAGATTGTAAAATAGACTAGTGGATGTAATTTGTGTATGCCGCAAGAGAGTTGTCGAACGGAAGTTTTTTAAGACCCCATAGTTTTTCCACAGTATATCACACCTATTTGCTGACTGAGCACCACAAGCCTTCATCCAGTCCAATCCATTTTATTTATATAGCAATAGAACTCAACTGATACCAAACAATTGGGGGCCGATGTCGATATTAAAGTGAAAAAGAGCTTATTTATAAAACGATATTTAGATTTTGAAAATGATTTGGATAGTAGACCCCTTTGCTGCATGAACTATACTTAGAACAGTAATGAAAGCTGTTATGTGTGTGGGCTACAATACCTTTTCCTGAATGGATTGTGAGCTCAGAACACAAGAAACAACAGAAACAAGTTTGTTCAGAAACAAGACTTGCAACAAGAACAACAAACACTTTTTGAGATCATTCTAACCTTTGTGAATACCAAACCTCTGTGGGGTCGTTGTTAAGATGATCTTGACATCGACCTCAAAGAGGTAAGTAGTGATTTCAAGTAAAGGAAAAAGTCTATTTTAATTAAATTCCTTATTACCTTTTCAGTATTAAAACATTGTTGTGCAACGTTCTCTTACTTTGTGTCTGAGGGTCCAGGTCCATTGCTGAAGTTTGGAGTATACTCTTTAGATCGGTCACTCTTCATAGACAGACAGCTGGATACAGCAGACTCTGCTCTGTCCTCCTCTTCCTCCACACAAACACTCATCTTCTGGAGTTCATTCAATCTGAGAGGTAAAACGGTAACACTGGCTGTGAGCTCAGAATACAAGAAACAACAGACAACAACACTGGCAGACTTTCTGGGGAAGACCTGGTCTGATCCGGAGAGACGGCATCCATCCCACTTGGGAAGAAGCAGCTCTCATTTCTAGAAATCTGACCAAGTTTATTAGTGGACCAAATCCATGACAATGCAGAGTTGAGACCAGGAGGCAGAATCAAAGGTAAACTGAAGAGGAGCTGTGTATCAAAACCTTGTAAAAATTAAAACCACAAGTGCAACAGAACAAAAGAATAGGAGAGTTAAATGTGGACTCTTAAACATCAGATCTCTCTCTTCTAAAGGTGTACTAGTAAATGAACTAATATCAGATTATGATATTGATTTATTTGGTCTTACTGAAACCTGGCTGGGTGATGGAGAATATGTTAGCCTAAATAAATCCAATGTTAATACTCACATATTAGGCTACTAGTTACTTATTACTCTTTAAAAAAAGTTACTTATTACTGGGTGATAAAAGTAACTACTTACGTTACTATAGCCTATTACTTTCCAGTGTTTCCCACAGAATGGGGAATGGTGGGGGGGGGGGTGTTATTCTAACGTTGGACAGGTTTGTGCAGCGGTGTTCACGAGAGAGAGAGAGACACAGACAGAGGGAGCGAGCCAGAAAATAATGAAATTATGTGAAAAAGCTTTTAGCTTCATTACACTGGCTCCCAGTGTGTTTTAGAATTGACTTTAAAATTCTATTGATCACTTTTAAAGCTCTTCATGGCCTCTCGCCTTGTTATATTTCTGACCTTTTAGTCCCATACGCACCAGCACGTACCTTGAGATCCTCGGGCAGAGGTCTGCTGTCTGTTCCAGAGTCTCGACTGAAAACTATAGGGGACAGAGCGTTTGCTGTCAGGGCCCCGAGGCTCTGGAACAGCCTGCCCGAGGAAATCAGGTCGGCTGAGTCAGTGAACTCTTTTAAGTCCCTTCTTAAAACATACTTTTATAGGAGAGCCTTTCCCGATCTTACTTGACTTTATTTTATCCCTTTTATTTTATTTTACTTATTTTATATTTATCTTAAACGTGTATTTTAGTCTTTTCAATGTTTTCATGCTTTTATCTTGTATTGTTTTTGTATTATGTTTTTGGGGTATTATTGTCTTTACACTTGTTAAAGCACTTTGTAACTTGTTTTTGAAAAGTGCTCTACAAATAAAGATGATTATTATTATTATTATTTCCCCCAGGGATAACAACTATGAAGAGAAGCAAGGATTTTCAAAGCTATTTCTTCAAAAAAAAAAAAAAAAAAGCTTAGCTAAAAATAGTTTTAATAGAAATAATCACACACATATACACAAAAATCATCCTAGCTCCACCAACAACAATGTGTTATACTCATAACATGTACGTAGTTTTGCAGCATTTTCTCTGGGCTGCACCTTAGAGCCAAGCACAGACTGGTACAGGACCGGGGTCAAGGCGAGTCATTCTTTTTTTATTTTACTGATTACACCACAACTAACTAACAGCTCTTCAGCCATCGGCTCATCTGTGTCATGTACATTGACCTGGTGTGTAATGTGGAAACAGAAGTGCTGTTAGAGAACAACAAACCCCTGTTCAATAAAAATATCTAATCATGTTGATGAATGTTCTTTCCTATTACACAGATCTTTCCAATTTGGGGTTCTGACAACTATATATTCCTTTACAGGTCAGAATCTGAGGACTGTGGACAACATCCAGACTACTGTGTTTCCATCTACCACACATGGCTGATCTTCCAGACCCAGGACAGAGTAACAGACAGTTCAGTCAGGCAGCTACAGACAGTTTGTAGTGTGGCAATGTGATTATACATTGCCAACGTCCACAGTCCAGCCAGGAGAAAAGCTGATGACACAGTTCACTATGTTGCATTTTTACTACTCCCATGCATTTTAATCAATATATTATAAGTGATGAGTCCAAAAATATTAAACAGTATGAGGATAGATGGTGCTGACTGATTGTTTTGATTGCATTTTATGTGGAAATGCTAACTGCTGTATAAGAGAATAATGAATAATGTAATATTGCAAACTTTTCACTAAGCTGATCCTCCATTCTGTCTTCAAAGCACATAATAAGTCAGAGGATCATGTCAATGCTATGTTTGTATGGGGGGAGCACAAGAAGCCAGTACTCCATGACTCCTCTATACATGATGCCATAATGAGGCATACAAGAAGAAGGTCCAAGAGAAATGAAAGTACATTAAAAAAAAGTG
The DNA here is from genome assembly GCF_014851395.1 of Micropterus salmoides. Lineage (NCBI taxonomy): Eukaryota > Metazoa > Chordata > Actinopteri > Centrarchiformes > Centrarchidae > Micropterus > Micropterus salmoides. Next base: position 8,464 of record NW_024043506.1, read on the forward strand.
GCTGATGTTGTTTTAACTGCAACACAATATTTTGCCAACGAGGTCATGTGAGATAGAAGGGGCAGATGACACGGGGAACTTTTTAGAAGTATTCGAGTTAATTGCAAACCATGACCCAGTGGTACAGAAAAACAATGATGAGAAGCCACAATGCAAAGTATACAAACTCTGTAATACAGATTGATATCCTCAAAGGAACTGGAAGAGGAGCAAGATGTCTGTGAAGACTCTCAGTCATCCAGGTCATAGTCATCCAACGAAGGTTAAAAACAAGGGCAGAACTGAAGAAGTCCTTTGGATGAGGGACAAAACGTGTTCCAGTATCTTCAACCAAATCCGGTTTCCCTTGATTTTAACCTTTGCTGGGTGAAGAGGAGATGTAGCTTACTGTGCTACTTTATTTAGCCAGCATTACATACCCCGTGAAACAGCCAATCAAGACTCCTCGGTGGATTCTTCCACTTCCCCTGAACTAGCAGATATAATCCCGAAATTAGTCCACAGCTTGGTATGAACATTAGTTAAAGACTTTACTTCGTCTGCAAAGCTAACACAGTTCTCCCAACTCTTTTTTTCCTCGTCTCTGTCCATTCCTCTGCTCACACACTGAACCCCGCCCCTGCCGCACCTGCTCACCACCTGATCAAGCACTCCGCACCTGCTCACCACCTGATCAAGCACACCGCCGCACCTGCTCACCACCTGATCAAGCACACCGCCGCACCTGCTCACCACCTGATCAAGCACACCGCCGCACCTGCTCACCACCTGATCAAGCACACCGCCGCACCTGCTCACCACCTGATCAAGCACACCGCCGCACCTGCTCACCACCTGATCAAGCGCTCCGCACCTGCTGACTGGCATCAACCAATGAAAACCTTAGACGCCAGCACAATTACCACAGATAGACAAGTTGAATATACAACCCATTAACTCGTCATAACATGTTTTTTTAACTAAGCATTATCTTTTAGTTATTTATCAAATAACATGTGCAACATACAACAGTTTTAACAAAAATACAACCATATGTTTACCATCAATATGCCATGACTTTTAATATCAAATTTACTTATAATGAACTCAGTATACTATTTATTCTGGGTTACATAAATAAAACTGAAATATTAAAAACTTGAATGTATTGTCACACAGTGTCTGCATTGACCTCCACTCAAGTTTCCTAATCAGAGTACACACCTGTTGGTTGATATGTCCTCACTGCCTCTTTCACTTTGTGCCTGTCCCTAGATTAATGTCCAAGACAGCCCTAAATACCAAAAAGCCAAAAGAAAAGCTTTTAGTTTCATTCAAGTGGGATGAAAAAGGTATCCCACTCACCACAGCTTCAGTGGGTCACTGCCCAAAGCAAAACTAGCTCAGTTTAGACAAGGTGATTTTACTGTGATTCAGAAACCATTTAAATAATACAAATGTAAACTATAGAACCACTCTTTATAACTTATTATAATTTATTAAAATTTTCATGGCACAGTATTGAAATATAGTTACCCTCAAATCCATTAGTATTTTCTTCACTGAATAGGTCTGAGGTTTTCCCACACCAAGCTCTTGCAATCCATCAAGCAGTGACGTCAAGGTTTCACCAGAGAGACATGGTAAGAATGACACCACTTCTTTTATCATTTCTTAATCCATTTTCTGAAAACACAGACATACAAACAATCCCATTTGTTAATTTACTATGGTTTTATACACTGCGTGTTTGTCACTGCAACCGGCTGCACTGTAGCCCAAAACTCATCCTTTCCGGAACAAACTAGTTTCCAAGCTTACTGCAGTTTTCAGCCACACTGTCCATGTCCATTACAAACCAAATATGTTTATACACACACATAAATCTGGTAAAACATCCAGTATCTTTCCTTCATACTGTATTTTTACATGTTAATTTTCAGTTTTTGAATCAGCTGACAGTTTCAGGCTGCCATTGAGGTACAGCAGGTACAGCAAAGGCAGAAGATTGTTAAATTATACTGGATTGATTAAATTACATCTACAAGTTATCCATCATTTCCACAAATGACCCTCGCTACATGTAATTCAGCTATAGAATTGTGTTCCATGAAACAAGTCTGTTCAGGCAGGGGTCACACCCAAAACTGAGATCACTTTCCCTAACCTGAAGTTAACCTTTAAACCAAGAAAGCTTTAAAATTGTCTTAACACGATTGGGTTGGTGTGCATTTAGGATAAGAACATGAAACCCACATGAACACACACAAAGTGTTGAGTCCCTCTAAAGTTTCTTTCCTCTCCAGTCCACAGGGAGAAAACGGACTTTGACAGTAACATAATAAAATGTTGGATTAACACTCACCCTGCCTCAGCCTTCAGTTCTGGGACTCTAACTGGAGTCTGAAAGGACTGAACTATTTCAGCTACAGGTTCCTACCTGTTCTCATTGTTTCTCCTCCCCTCTACGTTTATGAGTGTGTGTGTGTGTGTGTGTGTGTGTGTGTGTGTGTGTGTGTGTGTGTGTGTGTGTGTGTGTGTGTGTGTGTGTTTAACAGGATTTGTTCGTTTTTATATGCATCTGTCACTTGGCTTGAACAGGTAGAATTAAAAGGAGTTTTGGTCAAAACGTTGGAACTCGGAAATAGTTGAAAGTTTAAATGATGTAAATAATGTGTTTTGTTTAATTTAAGACATTAGAGCTTTAAACTAAATGAAACTGAACTTAAGGTGACCTATTTCAGACTTGTAGGGAACACAAACACTCCTTCTTGTTCCTCTGGATCTGGAGCTTTCTGTGTGACAGGAGAAGGTGGGTTAAGGTGAACAAGCTTTCAGCTCAGCTCAGGAGCCCCTGTCCCCCTGACTCTTCTTCTGTTTTACAAAAGGACCAAGGACACGTCATTTCCGGCACCCTGGTTGTGGAAATGCAGTCATTAAAACAGTTTTTTTAACATTGAGAATCACCTCAACCACAAGTGGCCCTTGAGCAAACAGTGTTCCAGCCACAGACCTATCTGGATGTGTTTATAGCCTTTTGTACTATGTATTGCCCTTTAGCGTGTTGGGTAATTTTATGGACAGAGTTGGCTTTCTGGTGAAATGGATCTAGTGCTGTACTGTGGGGTGCAGTAAATTGTGAGTCAGGGTTTTTTTTGCAGTTGTGTTGAGGCTGCTTGATTTTTGTGCTGTAGTCTCATTTTGGTGGTTCTCTTTATGATGGAGTTTAAACTGGTGGAGTTTATTGAGTGTCCTACTCTAGAGGGGTTTAATCGGTGTACTAAGGAAAGTCTGCTGTTGATTGCTGATCACTATGAGCTAGCTGTTCTAGACAAATGAAGAAGCAGGCTGTTAAGGCAGAGTTACTTGCTGCATTGGTGGAAAAGGGCATTTTGCCACAGCTTCAGAGTGTTCCAGAAACTCCCGAGCAGTCATGTCAAACTTCTGGTGAAGCAGTAAGACTTAAAGAATTGGAAGTTGAATTGCAGCGTCTGGC
>NW_024043507.1:0-20842 GCF_014851395.1 Micropterus salmoides
CTGATTGGTGAAAAGTATCATCTGGCAACTTATAAACTAGAATTACTGCACCAATGTAAATGTTAGTGCTGCAGCGTGTCATTTTTAAGTGGGCAAAACATAAAATTATCATCATATTCGAAGAATCATATACATTCTGTATAGTATGAATGCAGCGTCCACTTAATTTCATTTGTCCATCCTGTCATATTTGATGACAATTTGTCTGCATACATACTGATTTGGAGGCCCCATGCACATGAGGTGAATTTATGATTCATGAGGCTGTTAGGACATTCATTAAGACTACTTTGTGCATGACAAAAGTCATTTTTCCAACAATTGTTTATAGACAGATTTCACTTATAATTCATCACACTTCCAGTGGGTCAGATGTTTACATACACTATGTTGAGTGTACCTTTAAACAGCTTGGTATGTTGTGGCTTTAGAAGCATCTGATGGGCTAATTGACATCATTTGAGACCTGTGGATGTATTTTAAGCTCTATCTTCAAACCCAGTGCCTCACTGCTTAACATTATGGGAAAATCAAAAGAAATCAGCAAAGACCTTAGAAAAACAAATGTGGAACTCCACAATTCTGGTTCATCCTTTTGCAATTTCCAAATGCCTGAAGTGGCCTACCATGTTCATGTGTACAAACAATTGTATGGAAGTATAAACATCATGTGACCATGTAGCTGTCTTGGAGACGCATTCAGTGCGAAAAGTGCTATTCAATCCAAGCGAAGGGCTTTGTGAAGCAGCTGGAGGAAACCGGTACAAAAGTATTTATATCCACAGTAAAATGACTCCTGTATTGACATATTGAAAGGCCGCTCAGCAAAGAAGAAGACACTGCTTCAAAACCACCAAAATAAAGCCAGAATACAGTTTGCAGCTGCACATGGGGACTAATATCTTGCTTTTTGGAGAAGTTTGATGAAAAGTAACTGTTTGGCTATAATGACCATCATTATGTTTGGAGGAAATAGGGTGAGGCTTGCAAGCCCAAGAAGGAATGAAAATTATGTGAATATACTGAAGAAACATCTAAAAACATAAGCCAGGAAGTTAAGGCTTGCAAATGGGTTTTCCAAATGGACAATGACCTTAAGCATTCCATAGTTGTTGCAATATAGCTTAACAAAGTCAAGGTATTGGAGTGGCCATCACATAACCATGACCTCAGTCAAAATTATGATTTTGGGCAGAACTGAAAAAGCAAGTGCGTGCAATGAGGCCTGACTTCCTCACACCAGTTCTTTCAGGAGGCATGGGCCAAAAATTCAAAGAAGCTTGTGGAAGGCTGCCCAAAGTAACTTCAGTTAAACTATTTAAAGGCATTACTACCAAATACTAACTCAGTCTATGTAAACTTCTGACTAACTGGGAATTCGATGAAAGATATAAAAGCTGAAAATATCATTCTCTCTTCTATTATTCATTTCACATTGTTAAAGTAAAGTATCTTAACTGACCTAAGACAGGGAAGACATGTTTACTAGGACTAAATGTCAAAAATTATGAAAAAATCAATTTAAATATATTTGGTTAAGGTGTTTTTTCTGCATTCACCCGTTTGTCTCTATCCTGACCACCTTTATCCACTCCTCCTCTGTCCTCTTCTGCAGCATTTACAGTCAAAGTGTGCTGTCATACTCAGAGTCTGGAAGACTTTACTGTCTTCACTTCCACGTGTTACAGTTTAAGGACTCTGGAAGGGTAAGTCATATGGTGCAAATAATTCACATGCACTCTAAAATGTCGAGAAAATTTTCAGTATTTGCATTTTCACATAGTGGTGCTTTTTTTAGATGAAAACTTATATCTTCAGTTTGAAAATGTCATAGTTTCCTTATCACTGTGCTAAAATGGCCTTTGATTAGTTACTTTTGTGTCTGGTTCTGCCTCTCCATCTGCCTCTGTTTTACATTGCTGGCAGGCAGCTCAAGGCACTGTCTGGCATACTGTCTGCTGTGGGGTTCTCCCATGAGAGTTTTTTTTGTGTGTGTATGAAGAGTCCGGTGGATGGAAATTAGTACAGCCCCCACTTGGAGGGGCTAGCATCCTCAAGGCAGAGACGAAAAAGATGAGAGCGTTGGCCCCAGGTGCAGAGGAGAGGTCCCCTCATAATAGAAAGGGGAGATTAGAGAGGTAAAATCAATTACTGAGTTCAGCTTTGTTAACAAGCGTTTCAAATAGGGAGTGAGGAAGGTGGAGAAGGGACTCTCTTTCCAAATGAAATTCTCCAATATGTCCTTTGTTTGCTTTGTGCAGCAGATAGATGTTAAATTCTGTCATAAAATAAATTTTCTGTTCTGCTTCGCGAAGGTGTTTCTTTAGATTTAATCCAGGCTTTTTAAAGAACCGTACCACTGGCTTTGTACGTTTTAGCTCATTTACTAGAAATCACTTTTACTTTACATCACAGATAATAATATTGAAAGCCATGCTTCTGTTTTTTGTACTATTCCAGGCATTCATTGGTTTCCATTCATTTGCATACAGTATGAAACTCTATAGCAGACTATTAGGTTGTTTAATCGATCACAGAGTTAGATTAAATTATTAAATATCATTCTTTGCATGCTTGTTTTGCATGATTAGCAGCGTATAATTTAAGATCCTCAATTGATTATAAGAGATGACTATGAAAACCAGTAAATATTCCCCCTTGAGCATTTGGAACGATTAATCAATCATCAAAATAGCTGAAGAATAATTTTCTGTCTATCAGCTGATTAAGATTAATCGATTAATCGTTTCAGCTCTACTTCTAATCAGTACTGCATTAACATGCAACAATAGTAATAAAAAGTTACAAAAGTAACATAATGAAACTAAAAGTAACACAGATTTGATGTTTATTGTGACTGATGACACAAATCAAGCATATTTAGAATTAGCTCATTGATTTTAATACCATTCAGAAATCAATGAAAACCAATTAACAATTAAAAAACTTCAAAGAATGCATTTAAATTGGTCAACAAAATGTAGTAAGAATAAAATCCTCACCCTGGCATGGTTCTGTAATATTTTCCATTGGTGAAAAAGAAACCACGACTTACAGTCAGCTGTGAGTGAGCAGCAGTCTGCTTCAGAGCAGCTGTTTTTAAGACCTTGCAGCTCTACATGTCACTCCTGGGTGAGACAATTGACAGATAAAGCTGACAATTGCACAGCTTTGATCTGTTTTTCTCTGATTGGGCAAAATAATAGCATGTCCACATAAGTCAGCCCATTGAATATCATGTATCAATATAATACAGTGAAATTATTTCAGGGGTCACCAAGTTGCTTCCTTGCGTGGAAGGAAGCCTTTCAATTTATTCAACCAAAAAGCCATAAAGACTTATCTTAAAGACCTTTTGCCATCATACATATTATCTTTGGTTCACACATGGATGGGATCGATGATTTGCTGCACACCATGTGTGTTTAACCAAATGAATAACCCTGTCATCTGTGAATAGCCCTGTCATCCTGGCATGTATTTTCATGTTCCTGGAAGCAGACGTGTTTGTTGTCCGACCCCAGGAGGGGGATTGGGCGGTGTGATGCTTGCATCAGACACTGGATTCAAACATACCTGTTAATTACACAACATCACAATCACAACACTGAGCCCACAAACCCCCCGTCCTTCACTTCCCCCTCACAACTCAGTGCGGAAGGAATTCGCTGGTTGATTGCGAGCGCTGGCAGAGCGTGTTGCAGCAGGTGAGGACAGGGGTTGTTGTTAGAGTGAATTATTTTGTAGCTGCTCTCCGTGTGTGATGGTGACGGCCTGCTGCCTCGTCCCACCGAGGTAAACCCCGGTCACATGAAAGGCCGTGCTGATTCACCCCTCATCCATCCCTGTCTTCCTATAATCACATACATGTTGGGGAGACAGGGTGTGAAATTATTATAGTGTAATTTAGCATAATTTACTGTGTTTACATCTCCCCTTGTTATCACTGGAACTGACATCTTCGTTTTACTCTCAAGCATCACTAATTGTTTGGGAATGTCCTTGCAGCTGTTAACTAAGTGCAGGGGTTAGGGCCTTGTTGATGAGGCCAGCTGCAGATTGAAAGAAACTGTTCTTGTGGCATGAGGTTTTGGTCCTGATGGGCCACAACCTCCTCACAAATAAGAGCTTCTGAAACAGTTTTCAGTGGGAGGGGTCAGCCAAATCTTTCCTGCTTGCGTAAGGGCCCTGAAGGCATACAGGTCCTGGAGGGATATTAAATTGCAACTAATCACCTTTTTCTGCGGATGCTGCTGCCACTGCCAAGGACAAGGGCAGGTTGCAACTTACCAGATGGTGATGGAGGAGATAATGATGGACTTAATGATGGTTGTATAAAATTGCACCATCATTGACTTTGGCAGGTTGAACTTCCTCAGCTGCCACAGGAAGTACATCCTCTGCTCTGCTTTCTTGATGACGGAGCTGATTCTCCCACCTGACGTCCTGGGAGATGATGGTGCCCAGGAAGCGGAAGGAATCTACAGTGTTGACTGGGGAGTCACACAGGTTGATGGGGGCGGTTAAGGTCTGGGTCCTTTCTTAAGTCCACTACCATCTCTTGCCTCTTGTCTTAAAGGGGCTATATGTAGTTTTTTTTTATGAAATGAATCTCTTTTTATTGCCTGTGTGTGAAGGGGTAGTAACCTCACATAAAAATTATCCACTTGCCGAACTTTTTTGTTGCCTCTGACAGCCAGTATGCCTAATCCTATGTGAAGACTCAGTTGCCTGTGACTTCATGCACACTCCAGTGCCCCTGGCCTGTTGAATTTGTACCGTACTCACAGCCACAACACCACAGCTAACAACGTAGAGTACGTTAAGACCATAAAACAACCTGCTCCCAGCACACACAGACTCCAACACAAACTCCGTGTAAAGATAAAAACCAACAACAAATGTGTTGAAGCCCTTCAGGCCAAACGAGAATCAGATCGACTTTGGGTGAAAACACAATCAGCATCGATAAGGCTTGAGCCACGTAGAGACCTCCGCTTTTTCCCCCAAAAATGGACACAGAGTTGGCTTTAATCCTATTGGACTGGTAAACTAACATTACAAACAAAATGTAATTTTGTGCTTTAGTTTGCTCCAGGTAGATAACATTAGCTCGTCGGCTAACAGCAAGCAGTTGCTAACATTATCCGGTCTAAAACATGGTCTAAAATTGTATAGTTGTATAGCTTTCCACATTACTTCACCAGCTAATGCGATCCATATTACTATCCTGTGTACCACCGATATTATGTCAAAGTGTGGATTTTAGCCTGCAAGAAATGATGTAACTGTACAAAGAAAATGTGGAGAGATGTGTTTATACTAACCAATAGCAGTGTTGCCAACTCAATAAAGAGAGTAGCTATTGGCTGTCCTAAAAGTTGCTAAATTACGTCATCACCTAATTTGCATATTTGACCATGTGCATGTAATTGTGATGGACGCTGTATAAGAGAGGAATAACGTTGTGGGAGAGACAAGAAGTGATTAAAAAACACCCCAAATATGTTTAGAACTACAACCATGTAGTTCTAAGCATATCTGCGCATTCTCGATTCATTTGCAGTCTCTGGATGCGGAGGGGTGAACATCTCTTGCTCTGACTGCAGCTCGAAGGGACTTCTGCGTGAGAACTGGGCCGCCTGTGAGTGCTTTGGGATGGAGGATGGGGCCCACGGCAGCATCCCCTGCTCGTTGAGAAGAGTTAGATCGATCGTGCTTTCATGTCAGAGTCTCCAAAAGTCTCCAATAGCACCAGAAAAGGTTGCTACATTTGTCGCTTGTCACTATTTTGAAAAAGAGTCGCTAGAGGGGTCTAAAAAAAAAATTTTTATAGAAGAGCCATTCCAGATTTTAGTTGATTTTAATTAATTATCTTTTTTTTGTAATTTCATAACTTTCTTCCTGCTTTTACGTGTGTCTTAATTAGTTTGCTGTGTTTTATTTTATTTGCTCTTGTGAAAGCACTTCGCAACATTATTTTGAAAAGTGCTCTATAAATAAAGATTACTATTATTATATTATCATATTTTAAATATAGCAACAAAGTCACAAAGTTCATGTTCATGTATCATGTTGGCTAAATGCAGTCAATATAACGTTATCATGCAATGACCATGGATTAGTTCAACCTCAAGCTGATAAAAACATAACATTGCTATGGAAGTTTACATGAGTTTCCTGCATGTTGTGTGAAGCTGTCTCGATGTTTTGGTCTCTGTGTGTCTGATTATGCTCACTCATGAGTTCAAACACGCATACAAGCACACACCATGTTGCAATCTGAAAACCGCACCGCTAGTGGCTGCTGAAAACTACATACAGCCCCTTTTAAGAGCATTGAGCTCCAAATTGTTCTGACTGCACCAAGTCACCAGATGGTCAATCTCCCACCTGTAGGCAGGCTCATCCCACCAGAGATGAGCCCAGTGAGGGTGGTGTCATCTGCAAACTTCAGGAGCTTGACTGAAGGTGCAGCTGTTGGTGTACAGTGAGAAGAGCAGAGGGGAAAGAATGCAGGCTTGGGGGAGCTGGTGCTGATGCTCCTGGGTGTCAGAAACATGTTTCCCCAGCAGTGTTGCCTCCTGTTAGACAAGAAGTCTGTGATCCACCTGCAGGTGGAATCAGACACACTCAGCTGGGAGAGCTTGTCCTACAGCTTAGCCGGGATGATGGTATTGAAATATTATTGTTATTGGATACATTTTTATTTTACATCAGATTTAACACAATACCACAAGGTGACTTTGTCCTCTTAATATTTATCTTTGACCCAAATAAGACTTTTCTCCAGAATTGTTTTTACACTCTTTCTCTAATGTGTTCTCACACACCAAAGTGCTCAAAAAGGAAACCTCATCAGCTTTGTCTTCATTGTGGATGTCGGGTGCTGCTATATTACATTTCTAATTTGACTGTTACATTTGGAAGAAATTGTGGAAACATAATGGCCATTATATTTGTACCCACAACAACTCTGTGATGATTTCATCAGCTCTTAGGATGGAAACAAAATATGATGTGCAGAGAGTGATAATGCAGACCATCTGCTCTGTGGTATGCTGGGAATCTGTAGGGGAGCTGCAGACCTATTCATTCAGACTGTGGTATTGCTGGAATGTTTTCTAATGATGTTTATGTTTTGTATTGTACTCGTCTGTTTTCCACAGCTGGGTAAAGTTCATGTTGCAATAGCATAAAAACACAGAAGATTTTCATGTTTTTACACTTACTATCCTTAGATATAAATGCACTATTTTGTGAATGTTATCTGTGTTGCAGGAGCATATCAAATTTGATCATTTTGAGTACTGTAGATGTAATTTAACCTTGTCAGTGTTTGCTGTCTTAACAGACTCATGCTTGTTCTGTGTAGCAATAACATGTTGCGTTGCTGGCAGGCAAACCTGCGACCATACAGCCATGTGTTTCAGCAAAACAGCTGGCTCCATTCTCTTCCCCTCACTTTAATCTCACTATGCCATGAGAAGACCACAGGCACTTCAGAACGTCTGCCCGGTCTTGAATGAAACCTTTATTTCCCCTAGGCCAATTTGCTTGACAGCCGAAAAAGGTAACTTAATGCACAAGAATGTATACTTTTTTGTACCTCTGCATCTCAATGAGACATCAAATCTCTTTTGCTTATCAGACTACAGTTTTTTATTTATCATTTATTTGTATTGGTGTGATGCATTAAACACATATTACTGATGACTTTATGCTCAACATAATCACACAAACCTTAGTTAGTATACATATGATTTATGATACATATACTGTATAATGTTTTTTTATTTTTTATTATTGCAGTTAAACAAGCACTCCAAAGATTAATATTGTCATTTTATATGTTACTTGTGTCAAACTGGTATATTTTTACAAAGACTAAAAAAAACAGACCAGAAAGAATTCCAAAGCAGTAACAAATGTGTTTAATATATTCTAAAGTTAAATTAAAAAGTATATATTCCATCCTGGTTTGAGATTAATAATTCATTGAAGAAGTATTTTGTTCCCTCAGGTTAAATTCTTTAGTGAATGGGTCATGAACTCTGTCAATCTCAATCTCCTACACTCTTTCAGTGAATGATGAACAGAGAGGGAAATTATCATTCTTATCACTCTGTAATTCAGCCAAAAACAAACAGTAATATCCTCTCACAATTACATTTGCTTCTTTTTGGACTGGTTGGCAGTGAGCTTCTCTGCCTGCTGAGGATCTGCTTCCGGGCCTTGGTATGCCTGCCATCTCTGGCAGTTTTCTTTGGCAACCTGTCCATGTCCCCCAAGTCCTGTCTTGACATAGCTGTCAAAGCGGTGATCCACAGCAGGAAGTCTTGTCTTGTTTTCCGTTTAATTCAATACATTTCATGTATAGTTACAAGTTGCATTTGGCATTGATACTGAGGAGAAGTAAGTAACCACACAGGCCTCAACATGTTACTGTTAGGACTTTTAAGGATAATGCACTTTAAATCTAAACATACTGTTTAGAGGGGTGGTTGTGGCTCAGGATGTAGAGGTGGGGCTCCTCCAGTCTGCATGTTGAAGTGTCCTTGGGCAAGAGACTGAACCCTAATTTCTTCCCGATGGCTGTTCCATCTGTGTGTGTTTGTTAATTTCTGTTCTGATGAGCATTTGGCACCTTAGCTGACCTTCCTCAGTGTATGAATGTGATGTAGGTGCTTTAAGGTGGCCGGAAGACAAGAACTGTATGAGTATTACCATTAGTTTGTATTTGAATCACATTAATTTTAATTTTTAAAATGAAAACCTGCAAGGGCTTTGTAATCTGCACTGGATATGTCACCCTCTTTCCTTAGAATACATTATATTCAAATAAGCTATGTGACTAAAGAAACATTACCATCAAACTCAGCTGTACTTTGTTTAATAAGCAAACAAAGAGTGTGAAACTGGCCTACCAACTTTGGAGCAAAGAAATGATGGTGCTGACAGTCATCATATTTGAATAAAGCACATAAGAGACAGAGCTTGTATTTGGCCAGTATAAAGTGACTTTAAATACACAAAGACCTTGCTCTCTCCCTGCTCCAGGTGCTGATTCTGCCTTCTGTCCCCTGCGGAAGCAAAGTCAGTCAGTGTTTTTCTTGCAGTGACACAAACAAGGTAGTTTTTTCTTTCTTACATCCACTAGAGCCATGAGCAGACAGGGCCTCCCAGGTTAGCTTGTGAGAACATCCAGCTGTGTTTGAGCCAAGCTGTCCTTACTCCCACTGGCCTTGGACTGTTCACCTCCACAGCTCAGATAGACCAGGCAGAGAAAAGGCTGCATATGCTGTAAGAGGCGACACAAGGGACCGTAACATTTTCTTTCTATTGCTGTGTTTAACTCTTTCTCTCTTCCACTCTTTTTCCCTCAGTCACATGCACCTGCACTTTTGTTACCTTTCTCAGACAGAGTAAACAAGACCATGGCACAGTCACACTTGGTCTATAACATCGTGTACACAATCCAGGCTAGAAATCATTTTTTAAGATTTTGTGAAGATACATTGTGGCTTTTATTTTGTTTTAATAAATAAACTCGTTTAAAGGAATTTGATTTTCGGGGAAGATTCGCATCGAGTTGAACTACTTTATTTTTATTATCAGTTAACAGAAGCCAAACTTCCTTCCTCCTGTAACCTTTACATGCAACCATTCAGACAACAGGGGAAATGTAAACACAGATAACCAACAAGGACATCAGGAATGTCACTCAGTGTGAACAAAAGATCATGAAACATTAAAAGTTTGTGCACATACCTTATCTCACCTGTCAAACTGTGGATGTAGTGCTGTTACATGGCTGACGTGTCAAGCATGGATTATTTTTTAATTATTATTTAATTTAATTTTAATTTTTTTAATACACAGCAGAATATTTATTCCCTCCTCTCTTTGTCTTTGAATTTCAGTTAGCAAAATACAAATCATTTCTGCATATTGTTAATATATAAGAACAGAAGTCAGGACAGTCTAATGACCAACATCTTATAAATTTTTCACGGCGCAGGGCAGAGACAGAAGATGACTTGTGAAAACCAAATAAAAGAAAAACTGGAGGAAGATTTGAAACATTGCTGAGAGAGAATGACAGCCACAGGCACATTGCAAAGTGTTTTTATGAATGAGAAAAGTCAGTCAGCGCTCATTTTCTCCCTCCTGGCCAGAGGTCAAACTGAGTCCAAGTGTTGATTTGTGGCTGTGGCTTCACCACCTGACTCCTGGTGAGGTGACTGAATGAATGAGTGGATAAACAAATGAATGAACCCCTGCACGGTATAAAGTCAAGGACAACTTTCAGAGTGTGAACTCAGAAATTACTTCTGCGACACTCCTGTTCTATCAGAGAGCCCAGGAGCAGCATAAATAACAAGTCCTCAGCCAATGAACACAAACACTCAGACATGCCCCTTTCATGCCAACTCTCCATGCTCATCTCTCACTTTCACCCACAATTCCTATATGTGGTATACTTGGCTCTTAAGACATGCATTTTTAACTTGGTACTGATTCACTAGAGCCCTATTGTTTACTGAGGAATGCCTTGGCTCAAATTTGGCTCAAGTGTTTTATTTTTGTATTGTGATTTTTGTGAATATGTGCTTTTGTTTATCTTTCACGTCAAATGGGAATCACATGTATTTTCGGTTTCGGTTGGACATATCATCTTAATGTGTAATATGCTCCAGTATATCTTGGTACTTCACAGCTTTCCCCTTTGGACTTGAAAGCATTCCTCAGCCTGGTGTTTTCTAGCCATAGGTCATGGCAGCAGTTCATCTTGCTCCGGTTTGGGCCGGTGAAGTCAGCCATCCCTCACAGCCTGTTTGTAAGGGCTGGAAATGCATTTCACCTTGTTCTTTTACAGTGCCAACCGCTGTTGATCACCTCCACTACCCACCCACCATCTCCCTCCCGCTTTTCTCCCCCCTCCCTCTGTCTCCTTTCTCCTCCTCTTTCCATCTCCCAACAAGTACACGTTCTCCCTGCTCAGTCACTGCTAACTGAACACTCCTGCAGCCCCCAGGGAAACAAGAGGAGGAGGGCGTGATATTTGTGATGACAACTTTGCCTTTTAGCAGAATAGGCCTATGGGGACATAAGTGTGGCTCTGCGAGGGGCTGCCCAACCCGCTCTGCTCTTCAGGAACGAGCCTCACTGCCACTGTTTTGCCATGATCTCAATAACACTGTTGGGCAACACAGACAACTTTTTTCCACTCAGCAGGTGAGTCTTCTGTTTTCTGTTTTCCTGAGAATCTGACTCAATGATGACTAGTATCTCCTTAAGATGAAACAAATGGCAACTCTTAATTTCTCTCTTCACTAATTATCCTTGGCTGAGTTGAGAAAGTTATACTATAGGTTGATTCTACATGAGAAGACTTGTTCAGGAGCTTTCCGTTGAAAACACTGGATGCTTTCTTTCCCACTCCTTTAAGTAAGTTGTGGTCTTGCCTTGCCCGTCAACACTCCCAGTTAATTTTCTCTGTGACTTCTTCCATTTATTTAAATCTGCTCTGCATTCATTTGAGAATAATGAGACCCTCTTTGCATAGTGTTTTTCAAAAGGGGGGTTTCTTGGAAGGAACCCTAATCTCCTGTACACTCACTTCACATTCACCATGTAGGGACAGGTTATACAAGAGGCAGTATATAGAAGTATATAGAATTCATCATGTACTTATTATTGATGTTGCTGTATGGAACTGTGACTACATACATACCATTTGCAGGATTTTCCAAATTTCCATCATTGTGCCATATTTATAAATTATATATAATGTATTGTTGCATTTTGTCCTTGTCTAAGATTGATTGATTGCTTGGTCCTAAAAGAAAAAGAGTGCTGTGTGTTTATTTTGGTGTGTGTCAAGTGTCTCAGGGTCTTAGTAAAGGCACTTTTAACTCCAGCTTTCTCACAGAACATACACTGATTCTTCTAGAAAAATCTATACAAGCAAGTGTTTTGCTCTTAAAACATGTTGATTCGACCCAGCAGGTCTTGTGTAGGTTATGTTTCTTTTGGAAGTGTCCTGGTTCAGTTGCACTGTTATCACATCTACAAAAAAATGTCTACTGAGGAAAGTGTTTGTGATTAAACAAGATACAGATTGTGCTGATCTGTTGCAGCCGAATAATGCAATTGTTTGTTTTTCCATGTGTACTTCGGAAGTCTCAGACCTTTCCAAGGAGTGTTTTAAAGAAGGGCTTAATAAAGGGGTGGTGGGATGTTAACCACAGTCGACCAGGGACAACATCTGTCCTGTTGAATGGTGTAGTGTGTTGTAAATCACCGACTGGTAAGAGCAGTCAGATTCCTCTGTGCAGTGATGTCACCATGATCGTTTGTGAAACAGATCCAGACTTGAAAAGGCCAGCCTGAGTCAGATGTTGAATTTCACCACAAACTTCTCGCTGGATGGCACGTAGAAAGAGCTGTTCACAACTGGATTAGAATCTTTACATTCAACTGTGGTTGCATACTGAGACTTTGATGTTCACAGGACACATACATTTGGAAACATTCTAAGAAGCATGTATAGTCCATCTTCTTGTACTATTTTCAAATTAGGCTTCATCTTTGTGTGCTTGTCAGACGTGTTATATGCCATTCAAACATTTTCATTTTTTTTTTTTTTCCAGGTTATCTGCTGTGTGGTTTGATTGAGCATCTTGGATGAAAAATGGCCATCCGATACATCAAGCACAAGTACCTGTGGATTTATGTTTTGAATTATGAGAAACTGTAGTATAAAATAATAATGGAGATTCCCACTGTGGTGAATTTGGAGGGACAAAAATTTGCCTTCTCAACACAGGAGCTGACCTCAGAAAGCTCTGCTCTCTCATCCAACGGCTCAACAGACCACAGAGGGGATAACTGTTTCCCTGAAGCCCAAAGCTCGCTGATGGAACCAGATGAGGACTTACACGAGGAGAATAAGAGTTTTGCTTGTGTCAGTCATAACAACATTGAATCTGCGGGAGCTGTGTGCTTACAGGAGCCTGAACAAGTGTCAGTCATTCCTGGTGAAGGATCTCTGGACCAGAGTCCACTGGCTCCAGCTCAGCTGGGTATAGTGTCAGTTCAGAATCATTCTGGTCAGACTGTAGACTTGAACTGCAGATGTGTAAAAACAGACTTTGAGAACTTAGACCAATCTCAAATGGCCATGTCTTTAGGCCTCCAGAGGACCCGTGCTCTATCCTCAATTTGGACTCCACTCCTATCTTCACTGTCTCTGCAAATGTTCCTGATTCGAGCCGAAGAGTCCTGGATCTCCCACGCATTGTGAGGCACAAACCAAGCTCCATCACCTTCTCACAATATACCTGTCCCTCAGGAGCCAATGGCCACGCTCATGTCAATGAGAGCTCTGACGATGGAGCGACTTCACCTGAAGGGGAGGAGGATGATGATCATGATGATGGTGATGGTGATGATGATGATGATGATGATGATGACGACGACGAAGACAATGATGTGTTTCTAGAGCTGCTTCAGAACAGAGAGCTCATTGCCAATCACAGACAAAGGAGCCCAGGCAAAGACAAACAGAAGAGGAGAGGCGCTACAAGTGCCCGAGCAGAAATCGATCACACGGCCAGAAACTGTGGTCATGAAGCAGAGGGAGAAAGCAGAAGTAAAGAGGTATGCTGTTATTGATTTAAAATCATTCACAATTATTCATTATTACCCTTTCATTGTAGAAGTAATCAAATATTAACTAATGTCAAGAAATTAGAAGAGATGTTTAGTGCCACAGACCTTTATTTTGAGTAGTTAATTTGAAAAGGACAGTACATATTTGTATAAAATACATATACACTACATAATAAATATACACAAAATAGTACATTACATATCCATCAAATCTGAATGCTCGAAACATCACATGGTGGTATACTAATAATTGTTCATGGGAGCATTAGCTAGTGTGCAAACTCTATTTTTCCGTTTTTCACATGTACTTCGGTCCAGCACCAGCAGTATTTATCACCTTTGCATGTGGGTGCTTTTGTAAACGTTTTGCATATTGACTTTTGTCCTTTACAAAAAGCACATAGCAAATTGATCTGTTCACGTGTGAAATATCTCAAAACCATGGAAAATTTTAGAAAATCCAATTGTGAATTAATAACACATGAAATGGTGTTTGACATGTGCTACATATGTGAATTGGGTTTCTCATGTATTTAATCCACATGTGCTTTTTTAAGGAAAATAAAATAAAATATCTTAGTAAAAATAGTAAGTAAATTGTGCAGTTGGTGTTAAATTAATTTTCATAAATAAATTATCCCAAATTCATATAGAAATTAATCAGTCAAAGGCACTGCACAGAAATCTAGAAAACTGTAAATCTAAAAGAGTTTGTAGTATAGATTTGTAGTGCCAGGAAATTACCACAGTGTCATTTGCCAACTCCTCCCAGCTGACATCATTACACTGTGAAATAATGCATAGTTGGTATAAGTGTGTAGGAGTATACTGACTTCACATTTGTACTAACGCAGATACAGAAGGAATGCAAACAGTTTCTGCTTTCTCTCCACTCCCTTAGCAGGCAGCGGTGTTTTGACAGAGCCCATAGCAGGCCATATTAACACTGAACTTAGCCTTCCATTACTGAACAGCTCCCTTTATCTCCCTTAACAAGTCAAGGCACATGTTAGTCTCTTTTTCACACAGCCTCTACCCTGACCTTTGTCGTAACCATCCTGTAACCACTCATCCCTGCTTTTTATTTGCCTTTTAAAGCCTCATATGAACATTTATAAATAAGTTCAAATCCATTAGATATTTTTCTACAACTCAAGAGAATCAAATGCCACAAAACACTCTTTTCTAACGGTCTGCAATTAATAGCACATATGTAAACAGGGCAGAGTAGATGGGTGGTGAAGATTAGCTTCTCTGTCTGTTGGTCAGGTATGATGTTGCAGTAACGCCAGCCAACTCAGTAATGATTTAACTGCACACAGCACATAGATGCAGTTATTAACATTAACCATATGAGGGCACTATATGCAAAGTTTTCCCACTATGTCATCTCATGACCCTCCCTGATGCATCATTTAGCTCAACTGTAACTAAAAACCCTTAGAAATACACATTTCTTAAGCTAGCCTTCCTACCCTACAGAGATTGCTGTGTTGAGGTGTTTTGCATTGCAGTATATTAAGAATGTAATTTATTCCTCCAAGTAGCCAGGTAGCCGTTGCCCTTTCGCATGACCGGCTGCTACATTTGGATACCTCCATGGTGATCTCTGGCACTCTCTGTGGGTGGCGCAGACTAGGCACCAAGCCCAGAGCTCACACACTTAACTCCTCATTTCCATGTCAAAGCCACTGTGTTGGGGTTCACAATGTGGCCAATTTGCGCTGATGAAGTTATAGTCAGCTCACATTTTGTTGTCCCCCAAAGATAACATTAATGCATTTATCTAAAGGATTGACTCATACCAGCTCTGTTGCCATGGTGTGAGGACTTCAAACAATTGTCGGGGCCGGATTGAGGGGAAAGGCACGAAGAGATGAATCAAGGATAGTGTCTTACTTGAGCGTCAGCCCCTTCTCTGGAATTCGTCTCATTCTAAGAAGTCTAAGTGCCCACATTCCTGAACAGCACCTTGCGGGGATGTCACTGAAAAGAGACAGTGTGAATATGTTCCAGATTTGGCTTGAACATGCGCAAGATGTGCAGATGGGGCATCTGGTTCTTGCATTTGTTTGACTCCAGAGGTTAATTAGGAGTCCAGCTCACACGATCTCCATCTTCTTTCATTTCCCTTTCTTGTACAATACATTTTCAGTCATTTGGCTCAAATTATCAAAAGTTTTCCCCCACAAATATCCTTACATATTACAGCAGTTTTTTTCTCTTGATCTGAAGGCTTGAAATCGTCTGTTCACAAACAAACATTCTGTACACATGGACTGCTAAAGCTACAAGTCAATTTCTTGTTTGGTCAGTCTCTGTATTTTCTGTAGGAATGTACACCCACTGAGATGCAGACAGAACGATTTGTTCAGAACTCATGAGGAAAATGTTTTATGCACATGCTTCTCGTTCCTTCTAATTTGGTGCTTAACTAATTTTACCAAAAGTTTTATCTAAATTGAGTTTAGGATGATAAAGAGCTAGTTCCTTATACGTTTCTGTTCTGGGTCATAGGTCAGTTTGTAAAGTTTTTTGTTATAACCATATAACCAACCATATCACCATTATTTTGTCACAACATACCTAGAAGTCAAACACTGTAAGTAAAGACATATTTATCACATAGCATCATTCAAAGTCTTTTTGTAATTCATAGAAATTACAATTTAGGAAGAAGTCGTATTGTGAATGAAACCCTAAAGTTACAATGTGTAAGATTTGGCCAGAATTGTTGTTTAAAACATTTTAAAACATGAACATTATCAACAGAATGTGAAGAAGTGACAGCTCTGAAGTCATGTCAAAGACATCTATGTATTTAGTTGCAGAGAAAACTATGGAAATTAGCATGCTAACCAGCTAGCTCCGGCCCATCCAATGTTGTAATGCCACTTATGCCTTGAGATGCGATAGTGATTCACTGTAGTGTCCAGTCTGTCCTCAGTCCAACATGAGAGGATGATGAAGTAGAGTTGCCCCCAGGGCTTGTCAATCAATGGAGCTGCACAAGCTACTCTCTCTCACGTTCCCCCCACCATTTCGTTCCTCTACTTTTTTGTCTTTTGCCACGACTTGAACTGCCCTGTCTTTGACTGGGCGGGCTGGGTATGAAATTGAATTGAAGCGCCCCGAAGCGACCGAAAGTGTCCTGAAGTGTCCCAGAATGCCCCGAAGCACCCTGAAGTGCCATGAAGCACCCCAAAGCTCTGCCTGCTTCAGCTATCATATTAACCTCTTGGGCTATTCAGACAGAGCAAGCAGGTGTACGAATAATCTTCTATAAATAATGTTTCTCTCACCATTGTTCTCTTGGAGTTTCAGGTCCCCTGATTTTTCCCCCCCGCATGATGAAATATTAAAATCTGCCCATCCACTATAATTAACAGAAACAGTATCACTGCTGTTTGTTTTTGTGTTGTTTAAATTAAATACATATTCCACTTATTTGTCAGTTGTGTCTTAACACGAAGCCCCCCCTGCAGATCATCACACAAGGCAATGGTACTTTTAACTTAATTGTTGCAGAAGAAGTGAAACCCACTAATCCAGGAACACATAAAAAGCTTAATTTATGAAGTTATTATAAAGAGAAGCTCTAACTTTACACGTGATTAGAAAGGATCAATAGAGCAGAATCATCATGTGTCCAGGAATTACCCATTGTACCTTTAAACTCAGTCTTGTCAAGAGAACACATAGCAGAGAGGGGAAGCTTTATTTCTTCCTTTCGGTGACCCCAGGTGACCCCTCAGGCCTCAGAGGTCAGCAGCGGATTGGTCAGATTTAGGTCATTCCTCTGGGATTGAGTGGAAAGGGGCATTTTCTCCTAGTGCTGGTTCAGTCAGCTGACACTGGGTGGTCAGCAGGGTGAATGGAACATATGGTGTCTGGTCCCTTAATTCCTCACAATTTAGGGAGAGTATAACATGATACACATTTGTCAGTGCATTAATATAATATTAAATAATCAGATGTAGAAGCATGTGAGAAGCTGTGAATGGCTTATTTCTGACTTATGCAAAATTGTGAAGTATTTACTAAGACGTATGTAACTAGTCTCGCAAATCTGTTTGTGATTTCTAATTGAACAGCATTTCTGTTAAACATTTGCTGAAAGTTAATGGACTATGTATTGCAAAGTGATCACAAACACTTTCAAAATAGGTCACAAGGCATATGTCAGTATATATTTAGTGAAACCACACTGAATCAATGAAAATACTAAAACAAGTGTCACATTTGTTTCCAAAAGTTTGTCAAAGCCCACGTGAAAAAGAACTACGCCCTGTTCAAAACACTCTGGGGGTTTCCTATCAGAACATTTATTGACGAGTCCAATGAAATGATTGTGTATTGAGGGATTCAGTGCTATAAATGGAAAAAATACACGTGACCAGCATTAATCAGGGCTCAGTCACAGCTTTCAGTTTTAATTCTTGGAAAGGAATAAATTGTTGTTGTGGGTTTATTTTCACTATTCATTTGGTGATGTTGGTGATGGTCAATAAATTAAGCTGGAGTCAATCAGCATGAAAGGATCATTGATTGTAGAAACACATAGAGACACATAATTTTCTGGGGAGACATGTTGAAGCCTGGAGTTATGCTGTATATGTCAGTTGTTTCCAACCAAAACAATCTAAATTTGAGCAATGCGATGAAGGCTGGGTGGAATTCAATGGAAGGATAAATCAGTAGCCACTATGACACTCGTAAGAGAAGCTGGAGATTTTCCAGTTCACTTTAATACAGTCTTGGAGTTTTCTGTAGCTCTACAGTGTCATGCTTCACTTAAAGTTTTGATCATTTAGATAATTCACTGATATGATGATGATAATGCTTATGGTTGATTGGTTAGTGTTAAGAAAGAGGATGACAAATATTGTTGTACTAGTTGATAACCCTGAAAATCTTGTTCTTTAGACAACACTTTATTCCGCCTAGTTAGCATTTATGAGCATTATATAAACATTTAATAAATTATTTTTAACATGCTGTAATGTAGTTGTAAGCAGATATAAGTGGAGTATAAACTGATAATGAATAACAATATAGTAAAACACAGATATAATTATAATTTCATAATATACACTAATACACATGTATGAATGTTATATACAATTTGTTCAAATTTTTATAATCTGCTTATAAAGGCTAAACAGGGGGACAAGTAAAGTGTTACCATTCATTCAACTTATTGGATGAACTGAAGAAAAATCTTTCTTGATCCAAAATAAAAATAAAAAACTGCTATTGGCCAACAGACTTCCTGCAGCAACTATATTCCAAAAGGAGCTTCCTTTGAAAAACACATGATGTTGCTACTGTGTCAAACACTGTTGAACAATTCACAAGATAAAATTCTCCAGAAAATCCACTTCTCTGTGGTGCCGGGATTCTTGAGATGGTTCCACAGTGATGCTGCCGAAGAGTGTGTAGCATGTAACCCTCTCCAGGACTAAGCAAGAACAAGCTCTGTCAGCCCGACATTCTGCTCAGATTGCAGAACAATGTTAAATTATGCTTTGGTGTATCCTGCTGATTTATGAGGCTGGACCTCCAGATGCTATCTGTGTGAGGACGGTGCCTGTCTGGTGAGTAGTGAAAGTCAGTGCAGTGAATTCCATCATTCTCTGTATGGCACACATGTCTGGAGTCCACCTCTTCTAGTTTCTACTTTCACCCTGAGACACAGCTGAGGAGATCACATTTCCATGTGTAGCAGCAGGTGTAGTCCACTGATGTAGCGTCTGCAATGTACAAGATACTTTATTGGGTTTGCCTGAAACTCTTTTTCAGTTTATGTCAGTAATCAACAGATGATCTCACCTTACCAGGAAGCTTTCATGTGTTAAATAACTCTGACAAGGATGACAGGCAATTACTGGACTAACTGATGAACCTGATTTTACCCCTTATTTCATTTACTTTTCCTGTGTGTTTGAAAGTCAAATGAATTCATTTTTGATTTTGATGAAGTTTAGGTGAAGCGTATAATTAAGATACAAAGCGATGATAAAATGTCAGCAGTTCAACTTGACATTAACCTCAAATGAATGCCTGAAAACATGTGTGTGCTTTGAGTTTGTGGGTCTACGTGTGTGTCATGGTTTCATGTAGTCGACATGAAAATGCGTGTAGTATATCATAATGTATGCGTGTAGTTACTTTGATTAAAGAAGGGAGTCATCTGAACAGCACCTAAAATTAAATGTAAAAATACCTAAATTTCACCAAAAATGATACAAAAAGATAGAATCTCAGTCTGAGACTGGGGGGTCTGAAAATGTGGTTTTCGTAAATGTCAATATTTGACTCAATACTCTAATGGCAGGAGTAGCTTGTCTTCACTAATCAGTGCTTCCCTGATTACCCACAGGAGTCTCTGCAGGTCAAGTCACCCTGGTCGGAGTCGATGAGCCAGCTGATGAGGAAACTAGACCAGCTTAATCTAGACATAGAGGAGGCTTTGAGTGCAAACTCTTCTCCCTCAGACACACCCTGCACAACCCGCAAAAAACAGGTGAGAGTTTGTTTATACAGTCTGGCATCATGACTGTTGATACACAAGTTAACACAATACCTTCTAAAGATATTTTTATATAAAAACTGAATTAATCTGCATTTTAAAACAGCATGCGGATTGCTGCAACTTTCAATACCTAATAGCATGTCCACTGTCATGGTTGGTACTGTATATTTTCCTGTGACGCATATGCTGCAAACTTGGTCATGCTTGTAAACTTCTGTAAATCAATTTTCTTTGCTCTGTGGAGAGAAAATCCCAATGGATTATTCGGACCTGTGAGCAACAGGTGTTGCCTTTATGTCCTGGTCAGTTTTAAAAAGTGTTCCACATTAGGTTTGATTCAAACAAGCTCTCTCAAATCAAGCAGTGGTAGCCCATAAACTCAGTCTGTGAAGAGAGGTCTGTAGCTCTTAGATGCTATACTGGATTTTACAGTGCTTTAGCCGGGTCAGAATGGTGTTACAGGAACAGAAAGCTATTGTGCTTTTGAGATTGTGACTAGGACCATTGAACTCTGTTCCTAAAAAGGGCCTTCTCATGGTGGCATGTTTCGTGAAATATCCCACTAGAGTTAGCATTCAGGAACAAAAGTGCTCTTTCGGGGTCCATATGTATGTACTGCACAGAGGAGCC
>NW_024043508.1:0-45460 GCF_014851395.1 Micropterus salmoides
TTCTACAGCCAGTCCTCTCAGTTCACTGACACCTGCTCCGTGGTGTTGCATCTGAATGGGTAAGAATCTGGATTTTCAGAGCTCAGTGGCAGAAATACTCTGAACTCTTCTGTGGGTTTTCCTGTTATTTGGTTCAGCCTTTCTATCTGTTGCCACACTCTCCTGCTGAAAATCCATCCTACCACCAACAGACACATGTCAGGGTGGCAATTAAGAGCAAATTGTGCTTCTATGTTCTTACATGCTGTTCAAGTCTGGTGTACATGTGACCTCATATATCATTTTCAAAGATCTGAGTATCTTTGAGAACACTTGTTTTGTTTAGTTTAAATAAATCTTTCCCTAGGATGTTGGTTATTAGGGCTTTCTTCAAAGAATCTCCATTTCCCAGAACAATGATTGAAATCTTCTTTTCTGTGAAAACAACAAACATAATGTCATTTTTTAATCTCATACAATAAAGAAATCTGTACATGGTTTCAATTTCCCTTAATTATTCAAAAGTGGATCCTTGACTTCAACAATAGAGTTGTATTAATGCAAAGTAAAGAGAGCATTACAAACAAATAGAAATAGTTTAACTTACTGTCAGACATGGTCCTTGGATCCTGTGCAGCAAGGAGCCAGACGAGCTGTGAGGTATCTGCAGAATGTCCTTGTCTTTGCCTGTTTTATATGGAGCTGTTATGCAAATATTATGGGGGTGTCAGCCGTGTAGTTACTATATAAAGAAACAACAATGTCTCAAACAAATGCCTTTACATTCATCTTTGTCGTCTCTGCACAGAAAACAGTGCTGAGAGAAAATGGCTCTTCCTGCTGGTAAGACTCAAAACATTTTTGTTTTAATCTGCTCTATGTGCTCATATTCACTAAAATATATGTACATCAAGCCAACGATTTACTCTTTCAGACAGCTTGAACACAAGTTATGAATTGTTTTGCAGGTCCTGATATGAGAATTGTGATGATTGGAAAAACTGGTGTGGGCAAGAGTGCTGTTGGAAACACCATTCTGGGAGAGAGAAGTTTCAGATCCCGTCCCTGTTCAGAGTCGGTGACTGAGACGTGTCAAAAAGCTGCGGTACTCTGGAATAACAGAGTACTTAGTGTGGTAGACACACCAGGGATCCTGGACACTTCGAAATCCCCAGATATCATCAAAAAAGAAATTGTGAAATGTGTCCAAGTCTCATGTCCTGGTCCTCATGTGTTCCTGCTGGTCATCCAAGTGGGTCGATTCACCAGAAGAGAAAAACTCAGTGGAAGCCCTGCAGGAGCTGTTTGGTCCAGAAGCTAACCAGCACATGATCGTGCTGTTTACTCGTGGTGGTGATCTTGGAGACCAGACCATACAACAGTATGTAAGAGAGGGCCATCCAGAGCTTCGACGAGTCATCCAAAGCTGTGGAAACAGGTTCCACGTCTTTGACAACACCAATAAAGCCAGAAGTCAAGTAGTGGAGCTGATCAAGAAGATCGATGACATGGTTGCAGGAAACGGGGGGACGCACTACTCAGATGCCATGTATAAAGAAGTGCAGAGCAAACAAATGACAAAGGGAAGCCTAAGTGAAGACCAATACTCCTTCAGTGCTGCATTGTTTGAACGTATCAAGCAATTTCTATTCATTCTTTCAAGAGAGTGAATAATCATAATCAATAGCCTAAACACATCATCAGTATCCAGATCAAACAGGAAACGTCTGTACTGCAAAAGTAGATAGAAGTGTAGAAAGATAATCAGTAGAGATAATACAGACTGTGATGAGCTACTACGTATTTCTTCTTCGTATCTTCTAAACATAAACCTGTTCTTGATTTTACTTGTTGTTTGCTTTACAAGAACTTAATTGTTTACTGTTTAATTTTCACTTATTGGTGTAACGTGTGCTTTCAAAAATGTACTTTTACTTTTATTCTGGTGAATGAAGATCAAATAAAACATATCTTAATCTGAAAAATTGTGTTTCATGTTATTGTACTAAGAAGTCAGATGAAAGAACTTAATATTATTATTGATATTATATAAATCACAATAATATACCCCACTTAACATTTACAACAATAAATTTCTTTTACAAAAATGGCATGGCAAATTACCCCTTGTCAGCCCACTATTCGGGCACAGCATATGAAAACAAGGGGGGGCTGGAGCCAATCCCAGTTGACATAGGGCGTAAAACGGACAGGTCATTAAAGAAAATAATTCCATAAGAAAACCACGCTCTTCACAATGAGATACTTAGATGCTATAGCGTATAGTAATAAATACGCGTTTAATCGGGCAGCAATAAAAAGTGAAAGAATTTCTGCAGCTTGTGAGTGGGTGATGCAGGCTGCTTTCCAACACTGACACCACTAGCACATGCAAACATTTAGAAAATCAGGCTAATACCTTTTCACTTTAAGGTTTGGTTGTTCTTGTCAGTTCAGGGACAGGCGCCCTGGCGCTGTCCTGCATAACTGGGCGCATACAGCTTGGTTGACAGCTCATTTCGTTAGTTAATGAAGCAAAATACATAGTAGATAACAGACAAATTAACTAACTAAAGAAGTTATGAAGGAATAAATAGCACATGTAGGGAAGTTAAACAGATTACTGGCCCATAAAATATTCGAGAAAAGAGTAAAAGTCAAGTTTTTATAAAAGAAACGTAAAAAGTTGCCAACAACCTTTTTTTTTACTCATTAATGAGTCACTACCATAGACTGTATATAAGAAGTGGACGTGGTCATCGTGACGTCCCCCGTTGGTTTGTGGACTGCCGTTTTGAAGCCTTGAGTTCGGCCGATAGGGCGCCGCCATGTTGAGTTTTTGCAACCAGCGGCACCAGATGTGAAATCAGCTAAGAAGTAGCAACATTTTAACATTACATATTATATTCTAATAGACCGCACTTCTTTTTGAAACCAGAAGAGTCGCCCCCTGCTGGTCGTTTGATAGAATGCAGGTTTAAGGGACTTCCGCGTTCGCCTCAGTTCTCTGACCGGAAGCTTCCCACTTGGTTACAACCCTCCCCTGCTGTTGGCATTCTGTGTCCATTGGTGGCGGTAGAAATAGCAGCAGCACTGAAAGAAAAGTCTGTGATGTTGCATTCAGACCAACCGCGAATTTTCGCCTCGTGACGCTTTCCTTTCGTGAGTACATTCGCTGCAAGTGTTCATAAGAGAGGGCGATTTTAACGTGATAACTTGAATAAACACAACTCGCCATTACCACAACAATATGAACCCAAAGTAAACATTTTGCTGTGATTTAATTGCAATAAACGGATTAAACTGATGCTGAAATAACAACAACATGATGCAGATTTGTTAAACATATGAATTCATGCTTTGTCAGGTCTGCCAGCAAGACAGCAGGACAACAACTTCTAAAATGTTTGGATCGATCAGGGCTATGCTATGCTAACTTGGTCACAGTAAAGTACAATGATAGCTGGAATAAAGTCACAGACACATGTTTTCTGAACTCACCAGATAGTTCAACCTCCTCGCTCGAAAATATTCAACTCATGCGAATTCCTTCGCGTTGCCGGACCCCCCCCTTTGCTTCGCGTTGCTTTGCGCCTTCTGACAGGAAATGCGAACGCTCACTTTCGCTTTTGGTCTGAAAGCACCATAATGTTGGGGCACTTTGCTGCATCTGCCTCAAGCAACTACTTTTTTTCTCCCACATCTTTCAGCACCACCTTTGCGTTTGTCACGTTTCCATGATTTTTGAAGAACAAATAGTTGGGCTATGGGTCATTTCAACTGTTTCACCATGTTCTGATGTGGAGTGTGTGATTGATTGACATAGCCAATCATATTAAAACAGCCCCACCCCATCCCTGTCTGGGCCAGGAACCACACACGATGAGCCATTCCTTACGCCGCCAAAACAGCACTGACCCGTCGAGACACTGACTCCACTACAGCTCTGAAGATGTGCCTGATACCAATACACTAGAAGTAGATCCTTTAAGTCCTAAAATAGTCCTATCTTAAGTAAGATGCAAGGTGGGGTCTTCATGGATCGTTTGTCCAGCACATCCCACACATGCTCGATTGCATTGAGATTTGGGGAATTTGGAGACCAAGTCAACACCCTGTTGCTGTTGTGTTCCTCAAACCATTCCTGAACCATTTTTGCTTTGTGGCAGGGTGCATCATCCTGCTGAAAGTGGCCAGTGCCATCAGGAAATAAGGTTTCCCGGCAGAGTATTGCCTAAAGAATCACACTTCCTCCGCCGGCATGCCTTCTTCCCATAATGCCTCCTGGTGCTACGTACGAGTTCCCCAGCTAAGCAACACACAAGTGCGTGTGCATCTGTGATGTAAAAGAAAATGTCATTCTTCAGACTAGGCCACCTTCTTCCATTGCTCCGTGGTCCAGTTCTGAAACGGACAGCTCTTTTGGCAGTGGACAGTGGTCAGTAGAGACGCACGCTGACTGGTCTGTGTGTATTTGACAATTTGACTACTTTAGCTTATCTGTAGGATCAGGGGCCAGCATTCACTCCCCACGTGCATCAATGAGCTTCGGCCGCCCCTGACCCTGTCTCCGGTTCTTTGTTTTTCCTTCCTCTTTTCCACTTTTCACAGGAACTGACCACTTCGGACCGGGAAAACCCACAAGAGCTGCAGATTTGGAGATGCTCTGACCCAGTTCTCCAGCCATCATAATTTGGCCCTTGTCAAAGTAACTCCAAACCTTCTGCTTGCCCAGTTTTTCTGTCTCAAACATCAATAAATAATTATTTTTCATCATCAATAAATACAAAATTTCCACGCGCTGCCAAATATATTCCACCCACTGGTAACAACATAATGGGTGTCATCACATCACCTGTTAGTGGTCATAATGTTATGGCTGACTTGCATATAACTTTTACCAACGTGCTTATTTTAAACAAAAATAGACGCCAATAATAGTACAAAAATTTTACTGAAGCGGGTCAAAGATCGATGCAAAATAGTCTCATTCTGTCACCAGAACAGAGACCTGAGTTGACAAGATGGCATGTAACAACTGATATTCAACTTTTTTTGGGCCTCTCTCACCTCTGTTTCTAGGTGTTATGTCATCTCTTGGTTCTCTTTCCTGCTGCACCTGGTTCTATGGAAATTCACATATATTTAAGTGGCTGTCATGGATTTACCATGCAAAGATGTCTGCCTGACTGTACACTGCTCTACCTCTCTGTGGCCTTGGTATGCTTACTGTTGATCATGACATCTTAGCCACACCTGAGTTTCTAGGAAGTCCTGGTGAGCTGGTGTCTTCTGTGCTGTGTGATAGAGATAGGGCATCCTTACTGTGCTCCCTCACTCTACTCTGTGTCCTCCTCTACCTGACAGCACACACGGTTGCTTAAACACACACACACACACACACAAGTCATCCTGTTGAGCCCAGGCAGTCAGATCCAGAGAGGAGCTCACACACAGAGCTACAAAGTTTTAAAACTGTGTTCTTAACTTTAGCTATCTAGATACTTACCACATATACAAGCATGAATAAATTAACCCTTTTAAAGCTTTGTATATCAAAAGGACAGATCGCAAAGATCAAAACATTTTCTGATATCATAATTATGGTAAATCAGTCACTTATTGCTTAAAACCCACCATTCTTTGTAATACATTGCTCGCAGCTGGATGTCTTCCAGGGATTTTCCCAAAGTGGTATTCTCTTTTTGCTGACACTCATTTTTCGTTTGCTTATACTTTCTTGTGCACTCACACACATGCCTGGTGATAATTGCCCAACACCTGGGTTCTTATCTATTCACATAAAAAAATGCTCACAGAGAGAAGAAATCACTTTCACTGCTTGGAGCAAAGACTCATCATGCAGAGCGAGTCATCTTTAAACAACTTGCAACAACACGACAAGACACAACAGTGCTTGGACAATCATGTGACACTTCAGTATGGTGCATAATGTCCAATGAAGATGTATGATGTCCATTTTTGTGTCCAAAGCTTTGCCCGCGGTACTGTGGAACTTGTTCTGGCACAGGTTTCTTGGGGAACAGGCTGGATTTGAGGGCGCTCAGTCGTTTGTAGAGTCTGGCTTGTTCTTCCCTTATCTGCTCCACTTGGACTTATAACTGGTAGTAGTGCAGGCAGTGCTTGATCTCGCCTGCCGCTGCGCCTATCTCACGAGGCCCCATAGTAGAGGGCCTCCTCTGGTGTTCAGCTGGCTGTGAAGAATTGTTTAACTGGCTTGCAGCTGTATCCTGCTGAGCTTTTATCCTACTGTTTGTAGTTTTGAAACTTTAACTATTGTCTCTATCAGTTAGTTAGTAAAATATCAATCTTTTTCAACATGATTTTTGTTCCTCCTTTGAATGAATTATCCCACTAAATCACCTTTTCTTAAATTTCTGTTTAAACCTCCCCACACACAAGGAAGGCGCCTCCCAAATTTAGAATGTACATTCCTAGACGTTAAATTTCAAACTGGCTGCTGGAGGAGCGTGGGACAGCAGATCTATACCTTTTGTGCATTTGTGTTAATTACTCACTTATTGATCTTCAACACTGCGTGCGGACTGAGGATGTAGTGTGTGAAATTTTAGTCCCATACACACCAGCACGTACCTTGAGATCCTCGGGCAGAGGTCTGTTGTCTGTTCCAGAGTCTCGACTGAAAACTAAAGGGGACAGAGCGTTTGCTGTCAGGGCCCCGAGGCTCTGGAACAGCCTGCCCGAGGAAATCAGGTCGGCTGAGTCAGTGAACTCTTTTAAGTCCCTTCTTAAAACATACTTTTATAGGAGAGCCTTTCCCGATCTTATTTGACTTTATTTTATCCCTTTTATTTTATTCTATTTTACAAATTTTATATTTATTTTAAACGTGTATTTTAGTCTTTTCAATGTTTTCATGCTTTTATCTTTTATTGTTTTTGTATTACTGTCTTTTGGGTATTATTGTCTTTACACTTGTTAAAGCACTTTGTAACTTGTTTTTGAAAGTGCTCTACAAATAAAGATTATTATTATTATTATTATTATTATTATCTTACTATTTTTTACATCCTGGAATAACCTATTCTTTATCTGTCTTTACTTAGTGTATTTCAGCTAGTACAGCAGGTCAGCGAACATGCAATACATAACTAAAAACATTTTCAACATTTACACCCTAAGTAGAAAAACATATTTTAATAATAAATGCATATTGATTGATTGGCTTGGGTTTAATTGAGCAGTCTTTACCCAGACCTGACCAAACGGACGGAACAGCCAAATGAAAAACAGTAAATGATGAAAGCAACAAACAAGCTGTAGTTTTACATGTTTGTTGTAATTTTGGTTTAATCAGACAAGAAAAAGCTCAAATTATTAGACTGAACATATGACAGCTAAAAATAAGAGGAATGCATAAGTATGGGTTGGTCAAGTTAAAATCAAATATAAATAGAGTGGGATCAATAAGGGAGTAAACCGCATAGCTCACAGATGATACATGAAGTACAGCACCATCTTGTGGCGTCTTTGTGTTAAATTAACTCTGACTACAAACCTGAATAAAAACAGCTGTGTGGCTTTAGCTGTGTGGAAGCCATTGTAAAATCCATTTTCCCAAAGTTACCTGATATTTCACACAAGTTTGAACACTAGAGCAGAGCTTGATAAGTAGAACAGGAGATATTAATGCCAATGAGGCATTTGTATCTGGTCCTGTCCTGTGTTAGAGGTTACCATATGCAGGCCCAGATGTTCTTTGAGGATTATAAGTCAGTGCCCACACCCATTTGCAAAGTTCAATCATTTCTTTATAGCACTCCATATTGTCCAGACTACAGTATTTGCCACAAGAACAGGATTCATTTGTGGTGGCTGACCCCTGCAGCCAAATTGTCATATGTTGGTGGAGCACTGCATCTAAAACTTCCAATTAGAGATCGTTCAGAACAAATTCATCCTAAGAAAGCTGCAGACGGCAAACTGCACTCATAGAGAGGAGGCCCTAAGCTGTATGACACGCCCCCCTACAACACCTCTGGCCCACACCAAGCCCACTCTGACTGCAGCTTGCCCCAAGCCCAAGTGGGTGAAGAACCTGCAAGCCATCATAAGAAAAGGAACAAGAAGCGTGGCATTAGGGGATGTAAGAGACCTGCTGGAAAGCCGGATGGTGACCCTCCAGGAAAGCACTCTTATAACAAAGAGCACGCACTGATGCGGATCATTTTCTTGTCACTGAACTTGTGACTCTGGTCAGGGTGCCAATATTATAAAGGTGCAACAGATCACAAAACTTTTAGATTTTGGATCAGGGCTGAACTGCACTTTTCCCCCCTCTCTCTCAGCCCCGCGGTCAAGTTAGCAATGCTTAGCAGCAACAAACATACAACTTCCAGTCAAGTTAGCAACAATAAATATGCAACGTCTGGTTAGACATTCAAAACAAAACGATAGCATTTCGAAACATCGCCATTCTGAAACGACACGCTAATAAAGTCGTATAACGTTGCAGATTGGTTCAGTTTAGAAACAGAAAGTACTTGGTTGGGTTTAGGTAACAAATGTACTTAGGGTTAAGGTTAGGAAAAGATCATGGTTTGGGTTAAAATACGTCAATTAAAAAAAAAATTATGTTGACTTTTTGTTTCAAACGGGACACGAACCCTGGTCTCCTGGTTCAAAGTCATTAGCATCAGTAGCATTTAGTTTTTCACTGTTCATGTCATCCTCTTTATTTCTAAAGAGGGGTATTTAACTTATTGTCAGTTCTAGTGACACCATTCTAGATTTAAGACCATCACCAACTTAAAATAAGATAAGAAACGGATGTTTAAGTGTTTCAGGATAAAATATATCTTGAAGTTAGCTAGAAATATTCATATCATGCTTTTGTTAGTCATATTAGGATGTGCTTTTTTCATACTAAGCCATAATTCTGGTCATATTTATTTAAATTCAAGTGTATTCAACTTATTGTAAGTTCTACAATAGTGAAAAGTTCAGTGTATAAGCTTTAGTGGCATCTAGTGGTGAGGGCTGCGAATTATATATATGGAAGTAGCCATCAGAAGAGGGTACAGTGTAGTCATAAAGGGATGGACATGGTAGGTAGGCTGTCGTGTTTAAACGAAGCTCAATTGGTACTAAGGGGTCCGAAGTGTGCCAAGAAAATATCCCCCACACCATTACACCACCACCACCAGCCTGAACCATTGATACAAGGCAGGATGGATCCATGCTTTCATGTTGTTTACGCTAAATTCTGACCCTACCATCTAAATGTCATAAGTTATTTAGTCAGTCTTGCTGACCATTTCTCAGATAAACACAATATCCTTTCAGGTTCAGAGGGTTTCATTCTTAGACCCTTTTGTTTTGTCTGTACAAGCTACCATTTGGAATCATTCTCAGTGATCATGTAGTGAATTTTCAATTTTATGCAGACGACACCTACTTTTATGTGGAAGAGGTGCTAAACAAATAATATTATTATTATTGTTATCATTAATATTATTATTATATTAATAATCTAATTACTAATAATTTTGAATCAAGCATGGGCCATCACAGGTTGAAAATATGTACAGCTGGAGAGCCTAGACAAACTTGGAAGCGGCTGTCATACAGCTAATTTCTCACCGTTACTAATCTGACTTTACCCAGCTCTGGAACATCGCCTTAATTACAGCAGTACCTGTCTTTAACAAATGGCAACCACCCCCAGCACCGACGGTACCTATCACCACTACTCACACTCTGTCTGTTATTCAGTCCAGGTGCAGCCACTTGTTCTAGTTTCCGCATGTCTTTCCTCAGTGACTCTGTTAGAGTAACGTTACCTATAATCTAACAATGCCTGTTTGGCAAGTTAAAGTTAACATTGCATAACATCAGCTAACTGACGAGGTGGACCATTCATTTCTAACTTGAGAAACCAAAAAGGACCTAGCAGGAGTTCGCTGTGTGCATGCATGTGCACTTCCAGTAATCTCTGTGCACTCTGGACACATGCATCTGTGACACATACACATGGAAAAATGAGTGCAAGAGAACAGCCGAACTGCATGAAAAGCGAAAAGTTGTAATTCAAAATAGCTATCTTTTGCTAACAAGTTTAGTGCCTTAACTGTATATAAATTAAATACTTTATTGATTTTTTGATGGACTTTGAGTACAAGTAAAATTACCAGTATTAAAATCTACTTAAGTAAAAGTAAAAGTAGGTAATTTAAAATTTACTAAGAGTAAATGTTACCTAGTTACTTTTTTAACCGCTGATTTACACCTGATCACAGCCTGACGGTCGCCGAGCGGCAAATTGGGCTAAAAATCGTGTAGTGTGAACTAGGCTTAATGTTAGGTCATCTTTACCTCTCTAATATACCAGCCGTGCATTGAAGTGTGAATACGTTTATATATGATATATGAGATTTATTGTATATAGGCCTACGTATTGCAATAACTAACTAAAATTATCTTTTGACTACATCACTGTGATGTTCAACCACAAAATATCAAAGAGCGAAGAGACACCAGCAGGGGATAAGTTCAATGATTTATTGAAGAAAAGTGCAGAAAGGTAAATTTGGTGAGCTGAGGCGGAGAGCGGGCAGACAGATGAATCTGAGCTCCAAAATGCAGCACAGGACTGGCCGGCAGCGTCTACACACAGAGATACAGAGATCTGAGTCAAGGCACAAACACAAAAAACTTCTTAGTTTTATGATTTCCTGTCTAGTTAAAATCTGTGTTCATTGTTCACAAAAGGACCACGCACTACTTTATTCTGTTATTTCTCCACTTAACTTTTATTATGCAGTCAATTAAAGGCTAAATTGGTGACGAGTAATTTGACTTGCAAAATAAAATGAATGCAGTGTTAAAGGATATCAGAAGCTTAAATAAATAGAGAGCATAAACTATGTTTAAGTCAGCTTAGATGATTTCAGTTTCCTCTGAAACAGTAAGCCTAATAAATCAAATGACACCAAGATCATATTCTGGGTTATTAAATAGGCCTAATTAATAGGCTACACAATCATAATATCAATAAATACAGATGCAGATAATCAATAAATAATATAAATGCATTCTGCAAGTAGAAATGATCCTTTGCATCTCAACAGGACACAGAATGCACCTATAACAACATGTTCTCATTTTATGGCATCAAATAGGCCAACTACGCTTTCAGGAAGCCTCACTAAGCGTCAGTAGCCTATTTGACGCCCTGGGTTGACAACGGGCTCAGTATACTAGCAGAATGCAGGTTGTTCTTCATGTGCAGGTGTTTGTTAAACAGCTATAGGCTGCAGCTACAGACAGAAAACATGCGGCTCTGCAGTGATAACTGTGAGACTTTTTTAGAATCAGCACAGAGCACGTGTGCAGACAAAAACTCCATCGAAAGTCTCTCCTGCTGTTAAAGCCGACTGACAGTTGCAATCAGCTGATCAGACAACAGACGTCCCTTCACGTGATGCTTCAGAGGAAATGATTCTATTATCTAAAAACACATTTCCTAATTTCTTCTCTCCCTGCATGGTTTCCTCGACTAGGACGCGAGGAAATGTGGATGCAATTAAGAGAATTGAGAAGCACCCTATAGCTGACATGAACAGCAAGGAAGGGAATTCACACTTTGGGAAGATTTGGAATGGAATTCACACTTCTCTGCTTTCACAAAAAGTCTGTTCTCGAGCAGCCGCTGAAGAACCTGGTGGACGTGGGAGAAGATCAAAATGGTATCAAAATATACAAAGACAAATCCCTGAGATCATCATTCACTAGGTTCTGGAAAAAAACAGGAGAATTTGTCAGGCCAAAAGGCATGACCAACTATTCGTAATGACCAAGTGAGGTGTTGAATAAGGCCTTGAATAAGGCCTAAATCCTGAGTGTTGAATAATGCCTAAATCCTGAATAAGGCCCAAATCCTAGATTGATTGATGTTGAATAATGCCTAATTCCTAGATTGATTGTTAGGTTCTTTTTCTATATTTATACACCTTATTAATGGTTTGCAATATGTTACAACTACTGAGTGTTTCACTACTGAGTGTTTAAACTACTGAGTGTATAACTACTGAGTGTTTAAGGAGTGAGTTTTAACTCATATTTTATTCCTATACTCTGTGTGTTTATCATACATTATTCCTATACTCTGTGTATTCATGAACGTGTGCTTTTTAATGAGCCTACATGAGCAGAGAAGCTGCTCAGGCCGCGCAGGCAAAACCTAGCCAACCGTAACCCACTCATTAGAAGCAAGGCACGTGCAGTAAGTCACGTACGCCAGGGCTGAGATCATCGCGAACTGAAGCCAAGAATGAGATCATGACATGTTGTGATTTATGGCGCCTGGTACGGCTAGGTACTGCATGAAACCAAGCTTTGCGCTGCCGAAAGTAAACTTGTATGAGACAAAGCACCCTCATGGTTGGCATTGTTAAATCATGTATTTGTTCATTGAATCACGTTATATATGTATTAGATATGTTATTCCTTATTAATTCTTTTAAAAAATAGGATTGTAAGTGTTTAAGTTTTAATGGTGTCAAACTATGCCTGTATAACTTTTAAAAAAGACGGTGGGACTGAAGTTGAAACATATTGGTGGATTTCTAATCCAGTAATGTAAAAAATATAAAGAGAGATAAATGGTAACAATAATAACATGTAATAATAGTTAAAAAGTGGAAACTGTAACATTAATGAAAGGGTTAATTTGGTAAAACAGTACAAGAAAAAGGCCACTAGATGGCAGTAGAGGATAAGAAATCCACCAAAGGGGAGGAATGGTCAGCGAACACCATAGGTGGAGTTAAGATGTAACGCCCACCTGGAAGGAGGAGATAAGGAGGAGTTAAGATGTAACGCCCACCTAGAAGGAGGAGATAAGGAGGAGTTAAGATGTAACGCCCACCTGAAGGGAGGGACAAGGTGGAGCTTAAGGTGAATATAAGGCGATGTTCGCTGACCACCAACTCGGTTCCATCCTGAGACCTCCAGGGATGTTGCTCGGGTTTATCTGTCCTTTATTGGAATAAACTCTTTTGCACCGACTCTTGACCGTCTCCAGTGAAGTTTTTGACTACGCCGTCTTTTGACTAAAGAAGAAATCTAATAGAGTAATTTTATTGAGTTTATTACGTTGGTTAGGGTAGGGACCAGGTCTTTTACTGGCACGGCCGGTCCTTATTTCCGACCCGACAGAGGTGTTGAATGCTGTTTTCCACTCATAGTTCCTGTTACCTGTAGGTGACTCTATGACTAGAACTGAATATTGGCATGTAGATGTGTTCAATGGAACACATGGAGCATGGAACTTTGCCACCACATCAAATGGCAATGCTACTTATGTGTAGGAATGAGGAGTGTAACTATTCACCAAATCTACGGTTCGGTCCAGACCTTTAATTATGGAGCTACGGTTCGGTTCAAAACTTGTTTTTTTTCTTTCATCTTTTTTGGGGGGGAAGAGGGAGTTTATTACTATATTATATTATTATTATTATTTCCATCTTGACTTCATTAAATTAGTCTAACTTGCAGGTGTAATCAATCAATCATGACTGCACCAGAATTGTCACATAGCTGGAAAACAATAAAATAGGTTCATAGTGTAATATTTACAATATGGGTCTACAGCTTGCAATAACTTGCACTAAATCCAGTGTTTTCCACATTTTCTTTACTTGCCCAGGTATATTAACAGCTGCCAAAGTATATTTGGTGAACCATTTAAGCATTTTGCAAAGAAACACAGAGAGAGAAATTATCTGGTGTTACTTTACAAGATGTGGGCACAGTATAACTTTTACATTAAGGAGCGACAGTGAATGCACCAGTGCAGGTGTCATTCAAAACCATTGGTTTTGATCCACGCACCTGTGGCTGTGAAAACGGAATTGAGGTAACGGTACGCGTGGCCTCTCCAGAACAATTAAACTAAAACAATCAAATCTTACTGGCACAGACCCAATGTATGTGTGTATAATGTAACTTACTTATTATTTTTTGGACCAAACACTAAAGCACTATGCTTCATGCAACTAGTAATCAATCCACACACTTGTGTTTTGTGTTCATAATGAGCAGACATGAAACATTTCTTGATGTCAATGTGGTGCACAGTCATTAATCATCATCTTTTTTTCATGTGTGTGTCATTGTGCACTCTCAATTAGGATCATGTTTTCACATGTGTGAAGGTGCGCTGTAAGGGTACATACACATACATGTAGTGAAATTCATTCTCTGCATTTAACCCGTCTGTCAAGAGAGCAGTGGGCAGCGACTGTACAGCGCCGGGTGCCCAACTCTAGATCTGTGACAATGTCACTGCTCAGTGACACTGACTGGAGAACCTAACATGTTTTTGATCACCGGTTAGGCTATGTTTTAATCTCTTAAAGTGCTCAAACACCGATTTGGTCATGTAGGCTAGTCTATCGCTGTCTTAGTCTTGCTATTATGACTCATCTTCTTTATAGAATGCTGTCTGGTTTTATTAGGTTTAGGTGTCGACTGTGCATTGCATTTCGCTGTGGCTGGCCGTTTAAAAGCTGCAAGCTTTCATTCCTTTAATTTGATAATGACATTAGGCTACTTTGATTCTGATGGGAGGGCCCACAATGACCATCTTGCATTGGGGCCCCAAGCCAACTCGTTACGCCACTGGGTGTAGCTAGGTATGTGCATGTGTGAGTATCGAGAGAAGAGAAGTGGAGAAAAAGCAAAGAGATTCGAGTAGTGAATAAACACTAAAATAAAGTGGAAAAAGATCTAACCCACTATAGATACAAATACCATATACATCGCTACCGCCGCCACCAGCCGCTGCCTTCACAGTTACAATCGATGAGAACTCAACAGTCCAGGGAGTGGGTGCGTCTGTCCCTCGGAAGTGCGACGCACACTTTTTGCACACAGACATGGTAATAATAATAATAATAATCCAAAATGATATGAAATTTTATTTTAAAAGAAATAAAACGCAGACTTTGTAAGGTATTCCTCTAAAGCTATTCTAACACATGGTGACTGGATATTGGATTGACATTACTGTCTTTAGTAAAATGAATTTTGATCAAACTTTACCTGTGACTACAAGTGTACAGGTGCTGGTCATATAATTAGAATATCATCAAAAAGTTGATTTATTTCAGTAATTCCATTCAAAAAGTGAAACTTGTATAATGTATACATTCATTCCACACAGACTGATATATTTCAAGTGTTCATTCCTTTTAATTTTGATGATTATAACTGACAACCAATGAAAACCCCCCAAATCAGTATCTCAGAAAAGTAGAATATTGTGAAAAGGTTCAATATTGAAGACACCTGGTGCCACACTCTAATCAGCTAATTAACTCAAAACACCTGCAAAGGCCTTTAAATAGTCTCTCAGTCTAGTTCTGTAGGCTGCACAATCATTGGGAAGACTGCTGACTTGACAGCTGTCCAAAAGACGACCATTGACACCTTGCACAAGGAGGGCAAGACACAAAAGGTCATTGCTAAAGAGGCTGGCTGTTCACAGAGCTCTGTGTCCAAGCACATTTATAGAGAGGCGAAGGGAAGGAAAAGATGTGGTAGAAAAATGTGTACAAGCAATAGGGATAACCGCACCCTGGAGAGGATTGTGAAACAAAACCCATTCAAAAATGTGGGGGAGATTCACAAAGAGTGGACTGCAGCTGGAGTCAGTGCTTCAAGAACCACCACGCACAGACGTATGCAAGACATGGGTTTCAGCTGTCGCATTCCTTGTGTCAAGCCACTCTTGAACAAGACACAGCGTCAGAAGCGTCTCGCCTGGGCTAAAGACAAAAAGGACTGGACTGCTGCTGAGTGGTCCAAAGTTATGTTCTCTGATGAAAGTAAATTTTGCATTTCCTTTGGAAATCAAGGTCCCAGAGTCTGGAGGAAGAGAGGAGAGGCACAGAATCTACGTTGCTTGAAGTCCAGTGTAAAGTTTCCACAGTCAGTGATGGTTTGGGTGCCATGTCATCTGCTGGTGTTGGTCCACTGTGTTTTCTGAGGTCCAAGGTCAACGCAGCCGTCTACCAGGAAGTTTTAGAGCACTTCATGCTTCCTGCTGCTGACCAACTTTATGGAGACGCAGATTTCATTTTCCAACAGGACTTGGCACCTGCACACAGTGCCAAAGCTACCAGTACCTGGTTTAAGGACCACGGTATCCCTGTTCTTAATTGGCCAGCAAACTCGCCTGACCTTAACCCTATGGAAAATCTATGGGGTATTGTGAAGAGGAAGATGCGATACGCCAGACCCAACAATGCAGAAGAGCTGAAGGCCACTATCAGAGCAACCTGGGCTCTCATAACACCTGAGCAGTGCCACAGACTGATGGACTCCATGCCACGCCGCATTGCTGCAGTAATTCAGGCAAAAGGAGCCCCAACTAAGTATTAAGTGCTGTACATGCTCATACTTTTCATGTTCATTCTTTTCAGTTGGCCAACATTTCTAAAAATCCTTTTTTTTTATTGGTCTTAAGTAATATTCTAATTTTCAGAGATACTGAATTTGGGATTTTCATTAGTTGTCAGTTTTAATCATCACAATTAAATGAAATAAACATTTGAAATATATCAGTCTGTGTGTAATGAATGAATATAATATCCAAGTTTCACTTTTTGAATGGAATTACTGAAATAAATCAAGTTGTTGATGTAATTATAATTATATGACCAGCACCTGTATTTCTAACTAATACAATATAATGTAACATAATATGTGTGAGCAGGTATGACAGAAACTGTAGTAATGTTGAAAAACATGTGACCTGTGAGTTTTCTTTCATCATCTCCTCTTGGAAAATACCAAAAGCTTTTTTTACTGGAATCAGGAAGGAAAAGAGAGCAGGTGCAGAAAGTTCCTTAGACTGAAAACTGTGAAAACATTTTTTATCTTAAGGAACGCCATCATGCTGCCAACATCCTGGTTAGTCCAGATCATCCTGTGTTTCTGACTCAGTGAAATTCCATCTCACTTACCTTTCACTTTTTGTTCACATGCAAACATTGTTTTGTTCACTCGATAAAATGGTCTTTGACTCTCTTTATCCCGCTGTCCATTTTATTTATGAACATCTATCTTATTACTGTTCTTAAGAATTTTAAGCAACATTACGGCAGCATTTAGCTCCACAGAGCTGGAACACATTTACAGAAGAAATACACTGTGGCCTAAATTTAATAACCTTTATATCCAGATTACAAACTTTAATGGTCTCACTGACTAAGACTCAGCTTTAGCACTTACATTGTCCACCTCCTCTCCACCAGACAAAAGTATTTGTCTCTTTAGCTTCTATATCTACTTAAGTAGTTCCTTTAATTGTACTTGATGCTATTTATGCGTAGGAATACAGACGTTCTACTGTTGAGAACATAAAGTTCCAAAGGAAAATACTGTCTGATGCAAAGAGCTGATAATACTCTACATATAGCGTAACTTTGAACTGATATCGATTTTTTCTGGTCGGCCTTCTATCAGGAGGCTAAAATACATTTTGCAGCTCTCCACAGCAGTACATTAGTTAGCTCCTGTGCCGGTGCAACTCTCTGCTTGTCCAAACTGGGGGCACGCTGACTGCCATCTACTGCAGCTACGACACTGACTATCAATAAGCACCTTATTTAGCTCCACTTTAAAAATCCCAAACCTTCCCATCAAGATAATGGAGATTATAATGTACAAATGAAATGTTTGATAATTAAACAGAAGTAGTCAATACAGATGCTGATTCTTACAAACTTCTACAGATAAATTTCAACGGTTGTAAATGAAGACACAAAAGGCAAACCTATCTATAATGCTTCTGAGCTCATTTTAACAGGGTTTTGATACCATTCAAAGGTTTAGGTGGGGAGGCCCAAAAAGGCTTGGGTGCTGTGCCATTAATGTAAAATAAGTTGTAGACAGCTTCAAAACTAACTAAATGACTTTCCCTAGATGTAATGGTGTTAGTCGGTCCCCAGTGGACTTCTTCAGCAAGTTTCGTCTTTAAGCCTTTTGGCTGTTTATGTGCTCAAACTTTTCCAACTTTTTGCACACAAACATGGTAAAAATAATAATAGTAATCCAAAATGATTTGAATTGTTATGTTTTCATTGAAAAACAGAAATAAAACGCAGACTTTGTAAGGTATTCCACTAAAGCTATACTAACACACAGTGACTGGAAATTGGATTGACATTACTGTCTTTACTAAAATGACTTTTGACCAAACTGTATTTATGTATGTCACTGTATTTCTAACTAATAACAATATAATGTAACATAATATGTGTGAGCAGGTATGACAGAAACTGTAGTAATGTGGAAAAACATGTGACCTGTGAGTTTTCTTTCATCATCTCCTCATTCCAGTAAAAAAATACTGGAATGAGGAAGGAAAAGAGAGCAGGTGCAGAAAGTTCCTTGAACTGAAAACTGAAAACATTTTTTTATGTTAAGGAACGCCATCATGCTGCCAACATCCTGGTTAGTCCAGATCATCCTGTGTTTCTGACTCAGTGAAATTCCATCTCACTTACCTTTCACTCGTTGTTCACATGCAAACATTGTTTTGTTCACTCGATAAAATGGTCTTTGACTCTCTTTATCCCGCTGTCCATTTTATTTATGAACATCTATCTTATTACTGTTCTTAAGAATTTTAAGCAACATTACGGCAGCATTTAGCTCCACAGAGCTGGAACACATTTACAGAAGAAATACACTGTGGCCTAAATTTAATAACCTTTATATCCAGATTACAAACTTTAATTTTCTGCATTGACAGTGACTCCAGGCAAATTTATACTTTGACAAAAGCTCATTTAGTCAAACAAATATTCCATTTCTGGGGCATGTCATATCAAAGGAGGGCCTGTCCAGATCACCTTACTGCCTTCGCTGAAACTCCTGCCTCAAAGACATGGCAGCACTACCTCCTGGGCTTAACTTCCTGGTTCAGCAAGTTCCTGCAAAAGTATGCAACCGAGGTTGAACCACTTCGACAGCTGCTGTGAACCAAGACAGTACTTGACTCACAACGTAACAGGACTTGTGGGAAAAAATACTTTTATTAAAGCTGAATTTTTAAGTTTTTGCATGCTTGCAAAATTTTTATTAAAAAGCTCTTGCTTAATTTCTCCCATATACCCTTTAATATAAAAGAAGGGTAGTGTGTCAGTGAGTGAGATTGTAATATTGCAATATACACTTTTTTTTTTTTAGCTTTTTGCTGAATAATATTGTGAAAATATTAAGATATTGTTACCTCTATAATACAGCAAACAGTAGAGTCAGATGATGTGTGGTAATTGAAACAGTCCAGCGTGTCCAAACAGGTGTGCCCCTGCTCTTTGTCCACTTTTTTTCTTCAGGAGAAAGAAATGTTAAATCTCTTTCCCCCAGCTCTCTAATGAAGTCATCCAGCCAGGAGTTATCTATGTTGTCATCCTGGAGTTATGTTAGGCCTGTCATGGTTCAGTTGCTCACCACCTGCACATGTCCTCGTACCTGTACAAACAAGTACTGGTAGTTAGAACAATCGCACCGCCAGCCCCGGCATGGGGGGCAGGGGAGTTGCCATTGGTAAGGGGTTCAGTAACTTCTTTGGCAGGCTCTCCACACAGGCCATATTTGTTGTTATCCTTTGGGCCAAAATGTTTCCTTTTGTCCCTACATAGTTAATATGAGGCTTATACCATCGGAATAATTTATCAATATGTAAGAAGACTTCAACGGTTCTATCTCGTTCTCCCCACTGGACCACAAAACCGGTGCTGAATTAGGTCTCCCATTCTTTAGACATGATGGGGTAGCCTTTATGCTGCTCCGGGGCCCCCTCCCTGCGTTTTGAATGACAGAGTTGTCGTAGCACAATCTAAGAAGGATTCTGGGTCGTAGACTTTGAGGTCAGTTTCTACACGGTAGACTTCTTCAGGCACAGACCCGCACCACTGTGTGTTGTATATCTATTTTGAATCACTCAATTCTTTACAGACTACTGACTTTCTGAAGTCACACCACGCTTCGGCCGAAAAAAAGAATGCGCGGTGTGTCGCAAGAAACAACTCATCAAGCTTTCGTGTATAAAGATGTTCTCTGCTCAAATAAGTATCCAGGCATCATAAAATCTTCCACAGCCCATTTAAACTGAGGCCTAATGATACTCACGTTGTTATAAACATCACAGGCTTTTCTGGTTTCGGTAATGTCAAGGATGAAGACTCGCCGGCTGACCCGGTCCGAGCGCTGGTTCTGCTGTTCTACAGGCCCCCGGCTGATCCCGACGCTGAATCCCTCCTCAACGTGTTGCTGCTACCGAGGAACGTGGTGCTCCGGGATGTGCTGCGCACCAGGA
Organism: Micropterus salmoides; assembly: GCF_014851395.1. Taxonomy (NCBI): domain Eukaryota; kingdom Metazoa; phylum Chordata; class Actinopteri; order Centrarchiformes; family Centrarchidae; genus Micropterus; species Micropterus salmoides. The sequence goes on from NW_024043508.1 coordinate 20,354, forward strand.
AGAAATTAGTTGGAGATGAGAGCTACATAGAGACGTCCCCACACTGTAAACTGCAGCCAAAGCAGGAATACACACTGTCCACTTGTCCTGCAGAGGACTCAGTTCTAGTTCAACCAACAGAAGCAGAGTTTGACTGCGACAACTACGACAACTACTTCCCATCATTCCAGGTGATTTTAGAAACAATGAGGAAACACGTGAAGCTGTTTCTGAGAGACACCAACAGCTCCCACAGTGTCTGGGAAAGACGAGTTTGTCTCACTGGAGTAAAAAGGTCCTGTGGGCCGAGCGCTCTGAATCTCTCTTCAGATAAGAGGCTGTTGGACATACGGAGCAGCTTCATCGAGGGGATATCAGGACCGGTTCTCACAAGTCTGCTGGACAAACTGTTTGAGAAAACGGTGATAGCTGAAGCCGAGAAGGAGTCAGCGGACGAGATGCAGAACAGAAGAGACAAAGCTCGTTTTGTTATCGACTCAGTGAGGAAGAAAGGTGAAGCTGCTAGTTCAGAGATGATTGAGTTCCTCTGTGAGGCCGACCCCTTCCTCTGTGAACATCTCAGCTTGATCTGAAGACAAATCAACAGGTGATGCAGAACATGTTGACCTGGTGGCCAGAAACTGATCATCCTGTAACTCCCACAAAATACTTTTAACTGGATCAGTCACTGTTTTGATCTTGAGTATTTCGCCTTGACTTATTGCTTGAACTGTTAAATTACAGTTTTCCAAGTAGGTTTTTTTATATTTGACAAAAATATGGGAACCTATTGTGAATCCAATGAATGTAAATCAATTTAGTTTGGTTTGTTGTAATTTCTAATGTAACATTTGTGGCCAATTGTTTTTATAAATGATTCCCTTCATCAACTGTACAATATTTTTTAAGAACCATAGATATGGACAGTTTTTAAAAGTTGAATTTAAAAATTGTTTTTCTTACTTACTATATACAGTATCTTGACTGCAGTCCCACTTTTTATTATCTCTTATCACCTGATTCTGACATGACTCACACTTTATATTTGATTTTAGTACACTTTTCATGTTTGTTGTTTTTTTATTTAATTTACTTTTTTTTTTTTATTATTGTATTGCTTTCTGTAAGGTCCCAAAAAGAACAAAAAGAAGAATGTTTTTTACGTTTTTATGGTGTTATAAGGCTGATTGGGCTGGGCCAACACCTGTGTAGCTCTACTGTCAGAGCTTATTTAACCAGGACTGATCATTCTGTCGTTCTCTCACTGGGTTTGTTCTGTGTTTTTCTAGTCCGGTCACATTTACTGCAGATGAGCTGTGGTGCAAGTGAAACAACAGTTTTTTCAGCCTAGTATTAAGTGAATAATTGAAGGCGAATAATTCCCCTCCTGGAGATCTTTACTGTCTTATTATATCACACCTTAATTTATCTTATCTTGGTGTGTCAAAATAAATGTTTATTTGATGTTGTACCTGCCTGCACGGACGGTTCCATTTAAACACAACTCACTGCTTACACTCAATTACCAAATTTCCAACACACTCCTAGCAAAATTTTACACATGTATGGCTAACATTAACACTATTTTGCCAACTGTCTGGCACACTTTCACATGTGAAAACTGTTTTAGATAGTTAGTTCACTTTGCAATCAGCCTAAGCACTATAAATAAGCCACAGGTAAGCTGTCTGTGTGGGGTACAATGGAAGGAACAGTAAGAGTGAGAAGAGTGAGAATCAGAGGAGGCCGAGGAGGCCGAGGAAGAGGACGTGGAGGTGAAGAAGTTGGAGGAAGAGGACGTGGAGGTGAAGAAGCGAGAGGGTTAGAGGAAGTTAGAGGAAGAGGACAAGGAGGAGCAAGAAGAGGACGAGGAGGGGAAAGAGGAAGGGTAAGAAGAGTAAGAAATAGAATAATTGATGACATCAAAGCTACAATAGTGGACCATGTCATCAACCATGGGATGACCCTGAGGGAAGCTGGCCTGGTTCAGCCTAATTTGAGCCGCTACACTGTGGCAAGCATCATTAGGACATTTCGAAATGAGAATCGGTAAGTACTTTGTAGCACTGCCATACTCTAATGAGAAACACAACAGTACCATACATGCAAAAATACTGAAATTGTTACTTTACAGAATTGCTAGACGTCCACATGTTGGGGGCAGAGGAAGAATGTTCACTCCAGAGCAAGAGACCCATATAGTGAACATGGTGATTGCCAATAATGCAATAAGACTGCGCGAAATACAGCAGCGCATAATTGATAATGACACCATCTTTCAAAATATACACAGTGTAAGCATTTCTGCACTAAGTCGTGTACTTGCGCTCCACAGAATAAGAATGAAGAAAATTTACAGAGTTCCTTTCGAGAGAAACACAGAACGTGTAAAGCAGCTGCGATATGACTATGTGCAGGTAAGCTATAGTGTCATTGGTTCTGAATTTGGAAGTGCAGACTGTAGTGCTGTGCATGGGCCTGATGTGTTGCATTTGTTTTGTCTTGTCCAGAGAGTGATGGAACTAGAATCATCAATGTCCCAGGACAACGTGGTGGTAACATAACCATGTGTGCAGCTATAAGCCAAAATGGTGTTGTTCACCATCATACAACCATAGGCCCATACAACACTGCACACATTATTGCATTCCTGGACACCTTACATGACATGCTCACTGTTCAGAGACCAGAGCAGACCCGATATGTCATCATATGGGACAATGTTAGTTTCCATAGGGCTGCTTTGGTCCGCAACTGGTTTACAGACCACCCATTCTTCATGGCACTCAACCTCCCTCCATACTGTCCATTCTTAAATCCCATTGAGGAGTTCTTCTCTGCCTGGCGCTGGAAAGTGTACGACCGTCATCCTCATCAACAGGTAGCCCTTTTACAGGCAATTGAGGAGGCATGTGGAGATATTGACCAGGCATCATGTCAGGCCTGGATACGGCATTCAAGGAGATATTTTCCCCGGTGCCTTGGACTGGAGGATATCGCATGCGATGTGGACGAAATTTTGTGGCCGGACCCAGAAAGACGACATGATGTAGGCTGATTGTTTTTATTTATTTTTTTTGTGAAATTACTATTTTGTGTTCTGACTTTGTCTTGGTTTTGATGAGTGTGAATAAACACCAATACTTTAAGTTTGGATCCTTGTATGTTTACATGACACTATGACAAAAGTATGACCTCAAATTGACATCTGTACACAGAGAAAGCAAAAGCCAGATGTGTTTTGTATTCATACCATCAGTGTGTAGTTGGCACATTGTGTGCTTAGTAGATGATGGCTTGTGTTTACTGTTTGATGCGAAAACACCATTTTTACGAAGGTGTGAAGAGTTAATCTAGCTGTGTTCGCTCTTGCAAGAGAACTACAATGTTTTGATAATTGGGTGAAAGGTTTTCTTATTTGTGTGTAGAGTTTTGCAAAAATAGCCAATAGTTACAAAAAATGTGCTTAAGCAATCAGAAAAAACTGTAACTTCAATATATGGTTTGTCCCAGAAGCCACCGCGCACAAAACGCTTTATCTCAATGCTTGGCCGTTAAAAAAGAGGTGTCAAGTGTACGTTATGTTATTTACCATACTATACTTATATATTATTAGTATAGTGTATTTCTACTATTATTCCTGCAAATATTTATTTATAATAGCCTAATGATAATAATAAAGCAATGTTTCAATTCATACCACTGTTGTATATTTTTTTTCTTCCAAAGCGATTTTAAGTTTCACAAACCAAGAATAATAATGTTAATGTAATGTTACATCACGATTTAGGTTAAAACTTTATAACATTACTGAGAATTTAATGATAGAATAACAGCGGTACGAACTTTAACACTAACTAACTATTCCTGACAGCCCCCGAAGTATATTCCTCTTACCCCTAACCATCAGAGGGCGTATGCCTAAAGTTATTGATTATATGCATGTCGACCGGTTAACCTCCATTGTGTTGCTGTTCAGCCTCCGGTAACGTTACTGCAGCTTCTCAACTCCGAAAACGTTTGAACACATTTTCGATTTGCCAATTTTCGTAAAACTGCCAATATTCGAAATCTACACAGTTGATTTCTCGCCTAAAAACTTCTCAGAAGTGGATTTAAAGTTCTGTTGTTGGCCTCTAAAGAATAAAATGCATTAGGACCTTTACTGTACGTGAGCCGAGATAGCGTCATCACATTTTGTGTGCGGTGTCTTCTGGGACAAACCATATTTGGAAGTTCAACTTCCGTCAACTTCCATCACGTTCGTCTGCGGGCTGCAGCTGGATATACTTTCCGGCGAAAGTCGAAGAATAAACTCTTTTCTTCCCACTGCTTCTGCCCCCTTTCCTTTCATCTGTCTTCAATTACAATCTTAATTTTTGCTACTAGACATTTCTACACTGTAAACTGATAAACCATCATTGATTATGTCCCCCACCTTAAGGTTAAATCTGAATATAACTGTAGTGGTGACTTTCTGTATGTTACAGAATTTCTATTTAATGTTTGGAAAATTCTAAATAAACTCCTTATCCTTGTTTTTATTTTCAAATCATTTAAAATCTAGAGTAGGAGCAGGATGTACACTGTAAAAAATGATTCTGTGGTCATGTAGATTTGAATTAATGTATTCGGTAAAATATTTTCAATATGATTGTGTTTTTGATTTTGAGGCAAATATTTAATTAAATTTCAAATAAAAATGTTTGGAAAAAAATCCACCCATTGTAGTTAAATAAAACATAAGCATTATATTTATTTAATCCCAAATAGAGAGAATATTGAGTGAATTCAAATTAATGTAATCAAGCAAATTTTAATTGAAGAACACTTCCTGTCAAATAATGCAGATGTGTTTTATTTAAACACACTTTTATTGCATCCATCTGCTGTCTCTGACAATCTGAAAGCGTGTGTTTGTTGTATGGTGAATTCTCCAAAATCCTGTTGGTCATGTATTGATAAAACATTTAGAATTGTAAACACTGGTCAGTCATTATTTCAATGAAACCCCTACCAAGATGTGTCGATATCAAAAGTGATGAATATATTCAAACAATATAAAATATCATGCCAACAATAAACATAAATGGCTCCTACAAACGTATTTGCATATTTGCAGGAACATGAAGTAAATTTAAATTGACATATTCCAGCAGAAAAACCTCAAAATATGAGGTATCTTTTCTATATCTCTAAACTGTTTAAACTGATTTAAACCTGAATGTAATAAGGAGGATAAAATGAGCAAACCATGTGGCACTTGATATTGTGATAAATAGTTATTTACTTATCTTAAAGATATTGATTTTACAAGTCAGCACCATCACAACGTTACGGACAACATTTCCCTGCATCAGCTAGCCTCTAAATCTCTGCAGGTGAAGCCCTGAGTAGTCTGGGTAAATATTTAAATCTATGACTGGATCTGTGTGAAGGAATAACCAGAAACCATTAGAGACACTGGGTTTGAAACACAACTGGGTTTTATTGGTAAATTTTACGTCATCACAGTTATAAAGGTTAACAAAGTGAGAGAGAGGGAGCTGCTGCACCGGTGAAGAGACATGCTGGGCTTATTGAACAAAATCCATGAACCAATTTTAAACAAACGATAAGAAAATATCTAAATATCTGGTTAAATGCTGCTAATTAAGAAGCCAAGTGAGAGGAAAACCTAAATGCAAATCAGAAATGTATAATTAACTAGTTGAAGATATTAAATCATTTCACAGTCTAGCCTATTTATATAGACATACAAAGAAAACCCAAACATATCAGGATGCCACACTAACTATTTCCTTGGGATCAGGCAGGGAGGAAGAATAAAAACTGTCCAAGCTCATATTTTTAAGCACCCAGGGCCTATTTTTTTAAACAATAAATAAAATCCATAGGCCTACGAAAGTGTATGTGTGCAGGTGGTGAAGATCTGCTGGGTGAGTCGAGGTGAGAAGGCCGATCTGTCTGTGCGCGGTGTCTCAGTGCGCTCTGTGCGCCTGGCAGCACAGTCTGTTCACTGCAGCGATTTCACACACAAAAATTATATATTGAGAATTTACTGTTTTCGTGATTCCACTATCTGCCATTGCTGATTCCCGTGTCTGACTAATTTTGCGTGAGCGCATGAGAAAGGATGAGTGGAAACTCCATCCGTGCGTTTTTCCGCCAGAGGACTTATTGCTTTGATGTAGCACAAAAATAAATTATTAGGCTATTATTAATAAAGAATACAATTGTTTGTTTTTGAAAATAAGAGTGACTGCTTGCATTAAAATTATATACACAAAACAACTAATAATTTACTTTCTGGGTTCAGACAAATGTTGAAAACAGTCGGTCTCGATTGTCGAAGGTGCAGTTCACCCCACAGCTCAAGCAGGTGTGGACCAGGGGAAATGCCATTTGCTCTGTGCAAAAAATAACATGAATGCTTGTGAAACCGAAAGAAGAAACATGAGTTGGTGGCACTGATGCCTACATGCAGTCAACACACTTACACGGAAGACCTAAGTGAACTGCGGATGTGTTTTACCGGGTCCACCTGAGAAACGCTGATATCCCCGCTAAAGTAAACCCGCCGGCGTCCTCCGACCAGGTCTGATTCATGGAAGGACAACGTCTGTCCAAGAGGCCGGCAAAGACACGCAGCGACCCAGAGATGTAGCCTGCGTTAGACTCTCCTTATTGGTAAGTGGAGAACGTCAACACACACACACACACACACACACACACACACACACAAAGATTACTTTAGGGTGTCATTTCGTTTTAAAGCAATCAGTCACAGTTTTTGGGTTCTTGGTATTTTTGATTTTGCTGTTGTTGTTTGTGGTAAGACCTTCCTCTTGCGTCTCATGTGTTTTGTTCTTTGTCTCTGTGTTGTGTGTTCTGTTTGTCATTTGTTCATTTGCCACTGTTTTACTTTGAAGTTGCTGTGTCCTTGGTGTCATTTTATTGTCTTATTTCCTGTCTGTGTTCAAAATCTGCATGTACCACAGCTTTTCAGAGTGTGTGTGTGTGTGTGTGTGTGTGTGTGTGTGTGTGTGTGTGTGTGTGTGTGTGTAACTCAGGCAAAGGCTGCTGCACTGAAGCAACACACACTGGAGGTGTTGGATTTTTAACCACATATAAACTGTTGGATAATAGATGATAGTGGCCTCTACATGGCTCCTGGCAGCAGTTTCTGTAATAAAAGCAGACAGAAATGCTCCATGACCATCACGCCACATAAATGCATTTTACAAGTATAGAGGAGTAAACTGTAATTGTTAATTGTACTTGACATTATCTTTTTTGCTCACCAGCCTCTGTTGCTAGTTGTTTTCCAAAGTTACTAGCCACACAGCATTTTCAGCCACATTTATGTTGTTGGGAAATTATGTTTAATATGATTAAAGTTGACTATTGTGCTAAAATTTACTTGAACTAAATTTGCAACCCTTTTAAATGTAGATAAACACTGTACCCAAATCAAGAATACATAAATTGTATAACTTCAGGTCATTGTAATTAGCTCTGATTAGGTTGTGTGTAAAGCGCCTTTTTATGAAAACATCTCGGCCTAGTCTATGAAGATTAAAACAAAAAAAGTAGCTTCTTATTGCATATAATAAAAGTGGTGCATGGTTGTAGAAGGTTAATTGAATATAAAAACTAAACTGGCATCAAAACATTATATTTATTTACAACAGCAGTAAATACTGTAATACAGAAAATGATCTGCAAGTGAAACAAGGAGCAAAGATGAACAAATTCTTTTTGTCCAACTGACGGCTTACGGGTCTTTAGGTCGAAGGGACTGTGGTTTGATGACTCAACTTATATATTCTCATTTCACAAAAGTTTTGATGTCATATTTGGAGCACGCACCCTCGCGCTGGGACACTGCAGCAAGAGGGTGAGAAGCGCTTGACATGTGGATTCTCCTGCTTGATATTATAAAAAAGCTTGCTGTATTATCGCTGGTCAAGTTGACACTTAACCGTAGGCCCTAAAGTGTCATTTATACTTCTGCGTCGAACCACCTCCTCAAAAATGTAACTACACGTCAAGTCGATGTAGTCGATGTAATGTATAGCGAAATGACTTGTTTTACTATCCGAATGTGATCCATTCGGTTGATAACATTTGAAAAGGCTACATCAGCCGCACGTATACAATTTTACCCCCATTCACGTTAGCGGAGGGCTAACTGGAAGTTAGCCTGCTGGGCTGAGCTACGCCATAGGCTATGCGCGTAGCCAGGCATTTATACTTGTGCGTCAGTGTCTGCGTCATTCAATTCAATTCAATTCAATTTTATTTATATGGCGCCAAATCACAACAACAGTTATCTCACAGCGCTTCTGCAATTACATCCCCAAACGCTAGTCGGCAGTAGCGCTACAGCGTCCACTGTGTTGACTTTTGGCTTAGGCCCTATGCAGGAGTATAAATCAAGTTTAACAGCCCTCATGCCACTTGGGAATATTTCAGTGCTCCAGAACAATTCAGGAAAAATTCAAAATATAAAGAATACAACAGAATATGATGCAATGATCAGTAGCTTGATTTTTAGCTTAAGTTACATTTTTTGGACAATGCAAATCTCAAAGCATTTTCATTTGTTAGTTAACATTTCTTGCTATTTTTCATAATACATTTATCAAATCCTTTTAAAAAGTGATGGGGAGAAAATCACCCACTTCAAAAGGTGGTGGGGACATGTCTCCAGCATCCCGGGTGTCTCACATCAGCTAGGAGGATGCAAGCACATGAGAAAAGTAGCTAGCCCTGCAAACACGTGGATCAGAAAACAAAAAGCAAACACACATCTACCAACTACAACCAACTTAAGCAGAGTTTAATCCGTCGAAACAACAGCTGTATAGATATAGAGTCCGACTTACATCATCTCTCACTGTTTACAGGCAACTCCCACAATGAAAAGAAACTCTGACACGTCATGTCTCCGGTATTTAAGCGTAGCTTGTGCAACTACGTACGTTACTGCCGTAATTGCCAACCATATTGTGACCTAGCCTTTGTTTTTGGACTGTTCACCTGTTTTCACCTGGTTGTTTAATAAAAACTCATTAAACCTTACCTCCATCTTCAGTCCATTCTCACTCCCAAGTTGTCACATAGCCTACGGATGGTCAAGACCCCTTGCTGTCAGTTTGTAACACACTGGGGAGCCCTCTAGCATCATAGTTCAATGTGCTGGGCAAAGCAAATAGTCCAAGTAAGGAAGGTGGTTGGGGTGGATGAGTGGAACACAAGCCAGACTTTCACCAAGAGACTGGTGTTTGTTCCTGTGTGAAACAAAAAGTCAACGTTGAGGGTTTTGTAGTAGTTTTGTTCCTAAACCTAACCAAATTGCAATGTTTCAACAACATACCCTTTCACAACGTTAAACACTCATTTTCTTTTGAAAGTCTAACCAGATGTTGCATATTTATTCTACCAATCTGACCATGGAGCTCTACACGTTTTTATCCCAGGGCGATAAAAAGTGACCCCAAGGGGTCTTGACCAAGCATCCGAATGTGACGGGTTGGACATTGTAATGATGAAACAAGTGTGTAATTGCTCTAACTTCTATTTGAAACAGAAAGGAACCAGCTTAAGTGAACTGGCTCAGCTTTGTGAAGACTGAAATCTGCTTGTTGGTGAGTGCAGCTTTCATTTTGAATAATTGAGCTGCTTCTTGAGCGTGCAAAGGTTTGAACCGGGAAAGTACGCACCAATGTTGAAATGTGTTTTAAAATCTAAAAAAACTTTTTTTCTTTTAAAAGGATTTTAATTTTCCTTTTAGGGTCTGGGACCAGATGAACAACGCAGCAGAAGAACATGTTTTAAAAGTTTCTATTTGAAATCAAGTCGAAAAAAGAAAAGATGGAACAAAAAAAGGGAAAAACTCCCTCTCCCTTCTCTGCAGGGTATAATGTAGACAGTTGTAAGAAGGCAGGTGACACAGCACAAGCCAAGAAGGAAGGGTTGAATGAGGATGGAAATGAATCATTAGACAAAAAAATTCAAACTTCCTTCTCAGAGAAACAGACTGCAGAAGAGAAGTATTCAGAGAAGGATGAGCTGCCGAGCAAAAGTGTCCTCAGAAGGTATCATGAGATTTCCGTAGGTTCTGCCTCTCCCTCCAGCTTCTGTAAATCTATAATACATCCTGACGTCCGGCTTCCTCATCATCACCTCAGACGACAGAACATCAGCTCTGCCCAGTCTGTGCATGATACTGTCAGACATCAATCTCAACAGTCATCTGGCCCCTCATACAACCAGCTGTTCAACCGCCTGAGCCCTGTCTACAGCAGCAAAACACAAGGTGAGGTGGGGAAAAACACAGATGAGCTTTCACCCACAACAACAGCCCATCATGACCCAGACATAGAACAATATGATACGAGTCTTCCATCTGAACCTTCACATGAAATGTTAGACAGATCATATTTATGGAATGCCTCCATTTCAGCACCACAACGTTCCCAGGAAGGAGTGTCCGAACATGACAGACCCAGGATTCATTACCTTCCCTACTTTTCCAATCCATCTATCCGCACTCCCTTCTCTGCTGAGTACACAGGTAGTTGTAAGAAGACAGGTGACGCCCAACAGACAGGGAAGGAAGAGTTGAATGAACACATAAATGAGCCATTCATACAGCATTTAGGAAGTCAAACTTCCATCTCAGATAAACCAACTGCAGAAAAGAAGTTTTCAGAGGAGGGTGTTTTGGATCAGCTGCCAAACAAACATGTTCGCAGTATGCCTCGTATGTCTTCCTCAGCTTCTGCCTCTTCCTCCTGGAGTCTTCATGATGATAGCAGGCATATATCTGGGATAGGTTCTAACCCTCTGCTTCCTACTCCCCAACTACCATACATGCACCTCTTCCTTGCCCCGTCTGTACGTAATAATGCTAGACTTCAATCTGAACTATCACCTGATTCATCACGCTTCTACAATCTCAACAGCTTGAGACCTGACCTCAGTTCAGCACCAAGAACAGCAGACTGCTACTCGACTATTGTTGGTAATAACATTTTCTCACTGAGTAATATAACTTATGGAATGATAAGGACACAGGCTGACAGGTCATCTGACCTGTTAAAAAACATCTATGGGGAGTCTAAACCTGTTCACACCTCTGCAGCAGATGCTACGCCGGGAGTCAATCAAGATATTACCAGGGAATTGATACAAGCATATGGAAAAGCTCATTTTCTTTCAGCTCCATCACCAGTACCAGACCAGATATTGCAGCTTCCAAACAATAATGACACAGAAGATGGTGGCCCCAGACTTAGTAACTCTAGTTTTACTGTATGTCCACAAAACAGGCCTGCAGTCCTCCAAGAAGACAAGTTGGGAGATGACAGTGATGTCCTGATGGAAACAGCTGTTCCAGCTGTGAACTGCTCAGTCACAAACACCCAGCCGACTCATCCTCCCCTCCAAACCTCCTCCAGCTGTTTGCGTCGTTCTCACAGCGTTCCCTCACTGAGTCTAACAACCTCCGCAAAGAACAAGACCTTCACCCGATCAAAGAGCTTACCTGACATGCTGTTCAAACCCAGCTGTGAGGAGTTCACCCCTGATATCACTGTTGATGAAAACGATGAAACCTACAGGTTCCAGTGCTCCTGCCCAGGCCTGTACCAGTGCAGTGTGACAGGCCTGCTGTTCCACATGGAGGGAGAAGGGGACGTGGTTTACAGGATCGTCCCCTGGAACAGGAGGCTACTGGCCCGACACCACAAGCAGCCTGCAGGACCCCTGTTTGACATCAAATGTCAGCAGCAGTCTGTGTGTCGGCTTCATCTCCCACACTGTGAGATCCGCTCCACAGGTGGAGGTGAGTTCTTGTCAGTCGCTCATGTGAACGACGAGGGCATCGAGTTTATCGGCCCTCAGAAGATCACAGAAACTCACGTTGTTATAAACATCACAGGGTTTTCTGGTTTCGGTAATGTCAAGGATGAAGACTCGCCGGCTGACCCGGTCCGAGCGCTGGTTCTGCTGTTCTACAGGCCCCCGGCTGATCCCGACGCTGAATCCCTCCTCAACGTGTTGCTGCTACCGAGGAACGTGGTGCTCCGGGATGTGCTGCGCACCAGGAAGAAATTAGTTGGAGATGAGAGCTACATAGAGACGTCCCCACACTGTAAACTGCAGCCAAAGCAGGAATACACACTGTCCACTTGTCCTGCAGAGGACTCAGTTCTAGTTCAACCAACAGAAGCAGAGTTTGACTGCGACAACTACGACAACTACTTCCCATCATTCCAGGTGATTTTAGAAACAATGAGGAAACACGTGAAGCTGTTTCTGAGAGACACCAACAGCTCCCACAGTGTCTGGGAAAGACGAGTTTGTCTCACTGGAGTAAAAAGGTCCTGTGGGCCGAGCGCTCTGAATCTCTCTTCAGATAAGAGGCTGTTGGACATACGGAGCAGCTTCATCGAGGGGATATCAGGACCGGTTCTCACAAGTCTGCTGGACAAACTGTTTGAGAAAACGGTGATAGCTGAAGCTGAGAGGGAGTCAGCGGACGAGATGCAGAACAGAAGAGACAAAGCTGGTTTTGTTATCGACACAGTGAGGAAGAAAGGTGAAGCTGCTAGTTCAGAGATGATTGAGTTCCTCTGTGAGGCCGACCCCTTCCTCTGTGAACATCTCGGCTTGATCTGAAGGCAAATCAACAGGTGATGCATGCATTATCTCTAAGGTTTCTAATAATTCAATCACACAGATCCTGTCAGAATCAGTGATTTAAGTGTTTATCACAAACTTCTCAGGGATTCAGCTGCACAGAGGTTATGAACAGGTTCATGTAAAGATTTAGAGACGTAGAGGACGAGGGGGAAATGTATGTAACTGAACAGCAAAATGTATTATAACTGGTGAAATATCTCCATCTACTGGACATTTGATGTACAAGCATCAAATGCAAATACTCACATATGTCCAAAATGTACAGTATTCAAGTCTCTATTAGTAAACTGAGTATTTAAAGCTTAAGTTATATTCATGTTTGATCAACATTTAACCACGTTGGAGCAAATTTCTACAAAAGAAAAGATTTTTCAGGTTTTGGTTGTGTTTGATTTATTTTTTAAGTTTTTAGTTTTGTTTTCTGTCTGTTTATATCAACAGTTAACATTTGGTTTTCAAGTTTGTTTGCAAGTTTTCCGTCTTTTAAATCTGTTTAAATAACCACATGGCTGCAGGGTTGCAGGCATATGATCCAAAATGTTGTACGTGTACATAACAGGGTGACAATTTCATTTTTATTATTAATTCAATGATTAAAAGAGAGATGACTTTGTGTTGAAACATGATGTGATGGTGATTGATGAAGGGGATGATCTCATTGATACCGAACATGAATAAATTAAAATGATCATTTGATGGTAAAATAAATAAAGTAAGGAAAATAAGGGTAAAGGTTGATCATTGTGAAAAAGGTTGCTGAGTTTGGGTGAAAAGAGAACATCCAAATTACTCAAGCTCAACTCTTTAAATCAGGTTTTGAATTTTATACATCTTATCTGTTTTAATTATCAAATTTTAATCAGTACAAGTTCTCTGCTTGTTGAAGTTTGCAATAAAAATTAAAATCACTGCATTTAAAGTACAATTAGTAGACACTAAATGTATTTATTCACCGAGGTAGTAATTCACTAGTGTGTTTAACATCTTTATAGGTTGCTCTAGCCAAAGAAATTAACTTATCCTTGGACCAACTATTTTCCTGGCCACTAAATTAATCCTGGTAACTATACCAATCTAATGGGCGTGGTATTAGTAGTAAGTAGTAGTAGTAGTGTGTGTATTTATTTATATATATATATATATATATAGCACCACAGATCACTTGTCACACCGTGATTACACACTGATAGTAATGGTGATCTAGTCATGTTGTTGTTAAGGATGTGTAGAGGAATAATTCCTTAGTGTTTTACATGAACATAAAGAGTAAAGTTACTTCCTAAAGTCTCTCTCTCAGTGGGGGACGAAGTGAGTCTGTTGGGGTGAAGCAAGCAGCGCTACTTTAGCTCAGTATGGTAAGTAAGTAAGTTTTAAATGTTCACACAGGCTACGAGCCTCACAAACCTCTGTTAGGTGTTTTAGGCTGCAACATATCGCACACAGCCTGCACAGAATTCCATATTTACGTTGTTACCAGACAGCTTAGAAGTCCAAGCTCCTGGGGGCCACTGTCCATGATGCTGATAGACCGTTTAGACAGGGGCGTAGGAGCCACTGTGAACCTGGAGGGGACTTACATTTTTTGTATTATATTTTGTAATATATTGGGTTTCTGTAAATAACATCACAGAGTACGGTCTAGACCTGCTCTTTTATGAAAAGCGCTGTGAGATAACTGTTGTTGTGATTTGGCGCTTTATAATTCAAACCACTTCTGCACTAGTACAGACATCCAAAACATTCTGGTTATTCCATCTTACCCCATGTGGAAAATACCTAAAAAAAAAATACATTTGATTAAACACAAATTTTTTATTTATTTTACTTTATAATATGTTACCCTAAACATAGCCTTATAAAAGATTAAAAAACCTATAAAATGTTCTTTAATGTGTCAGAAAATAGACATTGAGCTTTGGGGGCATCTTACCCCACTAGCTGGGAAAATGCTTCTCCTAAAACTAACATTTGATAAAATTCAAATAATTTGTCAACTGTAGCTATTTATTTTACATTGAGCTTAGGGGCCGTCTCTCCCCACACTACCTACAGCAGGCTGTGCATCATGCGTAAAGCCCAACAGGACTGTTTTATCCACACATATTCTCTCTCTCTCTCTCTCTCTCTCTCTCTCTCTCTCTCTCTCTCTCTGCGCATCTTAAAATGACTGTTGGAAAAAAATGCTGATTTCCATTAAAAGAAGCTCAATGACAGGAAGCAGTTAATATATCAGAATCAATCCAGTGATCATCTGACTGAGATGTTGTGTAGGCCTAATCTACATTTGCTCTGCAGACACTAAATACTTTTCAATATGCTGTTATGTAAAGTGAAAAAGTATTTTCCTTGCCGGTGTTAAACCGGCTTGTGAGAGGACGAAGCAGGCTGCTTTCCAACACGGCCAGCAGGGCCATGGTGTGCGCTCACTGGGTTTCAGTTGTATTAGCAGAACAATAAAGTCTGAAAAGATGTTTGCCTGATTTTCTAAATGCTTGCATCTGACCAGCTCGTTCATATCTGTGACAATCGCCCATCTCTTTGTAACACAAAGGAGACCAGAGCTCTCCTGCGTAACTGCGCGGGCACAGCCTGGAAGAAAGCTCATTTTGGTTAATGAAGCAAAATGCACATAACAGAATAAGTAATGAAGGTATGAATGGAAAATGTAGCGAGAAGTAGATTACTGGCCCAAAGACAATAGGCTACTGGAGTAAGAGTATAGTAGGCTACAGGTAAAAAAAAAAAAAAGGAACGTGAAAAGTTGCCAAAAACAATTTTATTTTTTTATTTTACTCATTTGCTTTACTTGTAACAGCTTACAGGCTACTATCCACCCCTGCTCCTCACTGCGGCCTGCAGGTATAAGTAACAACTTTTCAGAACCACCTTCGCGTTGGGTGGCATGTTTTTTCCACATTTCAGACTTTTTAATGTTACGATGAAACCATCTTAATGTCTCGTTGCTGCTGTTTACATTCAACCCCGACGCACATTTAAAAAATGCACAGCGAATGTTCGGGGTGGACACGTGCAGCCATGGCTAAATAACTAGATTGGTTTCTTTAAATTTTGTTTTATTTTATATGTTACACTGTTTTAATACACATTTAATTATATGTTAAGTTCTGTAGGTGTAGAATGAAGGGGCAACAAACTTTATTTTCGTTTTAATAGAATGATAAATAAACTCTCATAAACCTTATTAGTCATTCAAAATTTCGCACCTTTAGCATTTTTTAAAACTAAATGACTGAAACACTCCTGACGTCACACCTGCTGTCATTTACTAGTACAACCTATGACGTAATTGTCCTTTGATGTGTGCCATCAAAGGACAATTACGTCATATAGGCCTATATAAGGCATTGAAAGCCCGTTGGAGCTCATTTCAGCGCAGACTCCTCTCCCAGCTACACAGAAAGATCCACTCAAGAATCAACTTAACTTATTTCTCACCTTTGTGAAGAAAATATTTAAAAACTTGACAACAATATTTGGATATAGGAAAAAAATTGCCAGCAAACATTAATTAAAGGACAAATTTCAGCCGACATGCCGATCTTCATGTTGGGTCTGGTTGTGGTTCCCTGGGTCACCACAGCAGCTGATCGACTCATCAGATATGCACTGGGACATGATAGCGCCAGTTCACCCGGGGTTGACCAAGCAGAACCTTTGGTCCATGAATCACCCACAGACATGGTTCCACCTCCAGTCCAGACCGAGCTGGTCCATCAATCACCCACAGACATGGTTCCACCTCCACTGCAGACAGAGCTGGTCCATCATCACCCACAGACATGGTTCCACCTCCAGTCCAGACAGAGCTGGTCCATGAATCACCCACAGACATGGTTCCACCTCCAGTCCAGACGAGCTGGTCCCAATCACCCACAGACATGGTTCCACCTCCACTGCAGCAGAGCTGGTCCATCATCACCCACAGACATGGTTCCACCTCCACTGCAGACAGAGCTGGTCCATCAATCACCCACAGACATGGTTCCACCTCCAGCAGAAGCTGGTCCATGAATCACCCACAGACATGGTTCCACCTCCAGTCCAGACAGAGCTGGTATCATCACCCACAGACATGGTTCCACCTCCACTGCAGACAGAGCTGGTCTATGAATCACCCACAGACATGGTTCCACCTCCACTGCAGACAGAGCTGGTCCATCAGTCACCCACAGACATGGTTCCACCTCCACTGCAGGCAGAGCTGGTCCATCAATCACCCACAGACATGGTTCCACCTCCACTGCAGACAGAGCTGGTCCATCAATCACCCACAGACATGGTTCCACCTCCACTGCAGACAGAGCTGGTCCATCAATCACCCACAGACATGGTTCCACCTCCAGCGCAGAGCTGGTCCATCAATCACCCACAGACATGGTTCCACCTCCAGTCCAGACAGAGCTGGTCCATGAATCACCCACAGACATGGTTCCACCTCCAGTCCAGACAGAGCTGGTCTATCAGTCACCCACAGACATGGTTCCACCTCCAGTCCAGCAGAGCTGGTCCATCATCACCACAGACATGGTTCCACCTCCAGCAGCGAGCTGGTCTATGAATCACACAGACATGGTTCCACCTCCACTGCAGACAGAGCTGGTCATGAATCACCCACAGACATGGTTCCACCTCCACTGCAGGCAGAGCTGGTCATGAATCACCCACAGACATGGTTCCACCTCCACTGCAGACAGAGCTGGTCATCAATCACCCACAGACATGGTTCCACCTCCAGTCCAGACAGAGCTGGTCTATGAATCACCACAGACATGGTTCCACCTCCACTGCAGACAGACTGGTCTATGAATCACCCACAGACATGGTTCCACCTCCAGTCCAGGCAGAGCTGGTCTAGTCACCCACAGACATGGTTCCACCTCCAGTCCAGCAGAGCTGGTCATCAGTCACCCACAGACATGGTTCCACCTCCACTGCAGACAGAGCTGGTCTAGTCACCCACAGACATGGTTCCACCTCCACTGCAGGCAGAGCTGGTCCATCAGTCACCCACAGACATGGTTCCACCTCCACTGCAGGCAGAGCTGGTCATCAATCACCCACAGACATGGTTCCACCTCCAGCAGACAGAGCTGGTCCAGCATCACCCACAGACATGGTTCCACCTCCACTGCAGCAGAGCTGGTCCATCATCACCCACAGACATGGTTCCACCTCCAGTCCAGACAGAGCTGGTCTATGAATCACCCACAGACATGGTTCCACCTCCAGTCCAGACAGAGCTGGTCTATAATCACCACAGACATGGTTCCACCTCCACTGCAGACAGAGCTGGTCCATCATCACCCACAGACATGGTTCCACCTCCAGTCCAGCAGAGCTGGTCCATCATCACCCACAGACATGGTTCCACCTCCAGTCCAGACAGAGCTGGTTAAATCACCCACAGACATGGTTCCACCTCCAGTCCAGACAGAGCTGGTCCATCATCACCCACAGACATGGTTCCACCTCCAGTCCAGACAGAGCTGGTAATCAGTCCCAACAGACATGGTTCCACCTCCACTGCAGACAGAGCTGGTCCATATCACCCACAGACATGGTTCCACCTCCATCCAGGCAGAGCTGGTCCATCAGTCACCCACAGACATGGTTCCACCTCCAGTCCAGCAGAGCTGGTCATCAGTCACCCACAGACATGGTTCCACCTCCAGTCCAGCAGAGCTGGTCCATCAGTCACCCACAGACATGGTTCCACCTCCACTCAGGCAGAGCTGGTCCATCATCACCCACAGACATGGTTCCACCTCCAGTCCAGACAGAGCTGGTCATCAGTCACCCACAGACATGGTTCCACCTCCAGTCCAGCAGAGCTGGTCCATCAATCACCCACAGACATGGTTCCACCTCCAGTCCAGACAGCTGGTCCATCATCACCCACAGACATGGTTCCACCTCCAGTCCAGCAGAGCTGGTCATCAATCACACAGACATGGTTCCACCTCCAGTCCAGCAGAGCTGGTCCATCATCACCCACAGACATGGTTCCACCTCCAGTCCAGGCAGAGCTGGTCCATCACCCACAGACATGGTTCCACCTCCAGTCCAGCAGAGCTGGTCATCAGTCACCCACAGACATGGTTCCACCTCCAGTCCAGCAGAGCTGGTCCATCAATCACCCACAGACATGGTTCCACCTCCAGTCCAGCAGAGCTGGTTATGTCACACAGACATGGTTCCACCTCCAGTCCAGACAGAGCTGGTTAATCAGTCACCCACAGACATGGTTCCACCTCCAGTCCAGACAGAGCTGGTTAATCAGTCACCCACAGACATGGTTCCACCTCCACTGCAGACAGAGCTGGTCCATGAATCACCCACAGACATGGTTCCACCTCCAGTTCAGACAGAAGTCAGAGGCAGAAGCCGTACAGAGAAACATGACGTAGAGACACAACACCCTGCAGGCAGAGGGTCAGAGAGAATCACAGAGAAAATTTCCACAGCTCGAGAAAAAATTGCAGCCATATTTTCTAGGGCTCAAGCAAAATTTGCAGCTTTTTTCTCTGTGGTCCAAGAAAATTTACTATTTGTTTTTCAAGGATCAGAGAAAATATGGCTGCTGTTTGTTCTGCCTTTAAGGCGAAAACTGCTCAATCAACCGGAGAAAACATTCCTAACTGGAAAGAGATGCAATTGCTGCTGTTTATCCTGCCACCAGAACGAGAATGTCAGTTTTTTCCAGGATCAGATGGAGAACTGCTGCTGGTTCCTCGAAAACCAGAGCAGAAAATTCTGCTGCTTTTTCCGCTGTCAATGCGACAGCTCTGGGTGGATCTTTCAACACCAGAGACAGAATTGTGGCTGAGATATCCAAAACCAAGACCTGTCTTTTCATTGTTCTTTCCACAGTCCGACCAATGTACCACGGTGACTTTTGGAGACGAAGAAGATGATGCATCAACAGAAGATGTGCTTATATTCTTTCCAAACTCAGAGCAGGCAGTGCTGGTGGAATTGTCCCCGGCCACTGGAATTTTTGAACATTTCATTGGTAAGCCCATGAAAGAAGCGACAGCTCCAGCTCGGGAAATAAGCACTGTCCAAGGCAGCGCTTTGTCCGAGGCAGCAGCAACAATTGCAGCAGTTTTTGCCAATGTGCAAGGAAAAATTGCGGATGCTCTTCACGGTGCTGCTATTTCCAGGCCCAGGCAAAGAATGGCATCTGTGTTATCAAGAGCTAAAGAAAAAATTCAAGGTTTCTTTGGCTGGGTATCAGCTATGTTTCCTGTTTTCAGGCCCAGCACTGCACACGCAACTCTTTTAGGAGATGGAAATGCTACGACTCCTCTTCTAGGAGGCATCAAGGGGAGATGGACTCAAAATCCACATCACACATAAACAATTGTTTATTTCCCCACCCAGTTAATCCCTGGATTCTATATCTGGATAATGGCAGCCACTCCATGGGCTTTGACTGTCTGGGTAATGAAATTACGCAACAGAAACAAGGGCATAATAGCACTACTTTGATTCACAAGAGTCCTTCTGACAGCGAGATACTAACACTTTCTCCCCTCTCTCTCTACATTTCTCTATATGGATGCCCTGATATCTCTTGCCCAGTGAATGAGAGAGCCTGGGAAAGTTTCGACACACTTAGATATCCAAGGAAGGTTGACTCAAGGGCAACTGGACTTGTTTGAAGATACTAGAAGACTTTTAGTCGCTCATCCAAGAGACTTCTTCAGTTATGACTGACTGGTAGAGAAACTCAGCTAATTAATCTCTGTGGAATCGTTTGCAAAGATCATCTATACCGCTGGTGGTTTAGTGCTCCTGGCAGTTGTAAGGACAGTCCTTACGGTCGTTAGAGCCAGCCGAAGCCAAGTCTGAACGACCATTTTTGGCATCTTCAGCCAATACTGAACATTTGTGAACATTCCTGGGAAGTGATGAAAGGACAGCATTTTAAGTGGGGGATATGAGGTATCGCAGAGCCCCTCTTAACCTGGGTGTAAACGGCTTCATTGACACCTGTTTCAAACCATCCATTCTGTCTGTTTAAAAGGTGCACATTTTAGACAGAGGATGGATGGTTTGAAAGAGGTATAAAGGAAATCATACACCCGGGTTCAGAAGCCCTCGCTTAACAGGGGAGGGAGTCTGGACCACCACTTATCCCCCACTTTCAATGCTGTCCTTTCATCATATCCCAGTAAACTAAACAAGCGTTCACTTTTGGCCTCAGGTGAAGATGCCTACGATGGTCGTTAAGGCTTGGCCTGGAGTGGCTCTAACTATGAATAACCAGCGGTATCGATGACCTTGGTAAACGACTCCACAGAGGTTAAATAGCTGAGTTTCCATGGCAGTCACTCAGTATTGAAGAAGTCTGTTGGATGAGGGACGAGACATCTTTTACTATCTTCAACCAAATCCAGCTGCGCTTGATATTAACCTTCTTTGTATATTTATGTCAAGTGTTTAGAAACTGTCCCAGGCTCTCTCATTCACTGGGCAAGAGATATCAAGGCAAACATATGCAGACATGTAAAGAGAGATAGGAGAAAGCTAAGGCCCTCGCTGTCACACTGACACTTTGGGAATTATAGTGGTGTATCCTGCTCTTGTTTCTGTTGCTGAGTTTCATTACCCAGACAGTCCAAGTCTGTGGAGAGGCCGCCATCATCCTAACACAGCAACCTGAGGTTTCTGCAGCCCCTGGGTTCCTAGATGCTCCAGCCACCAGACCCTAAAAAACACCTTCACCCCTCTATTCTAGACCCCTTTTCATCTCTCCATCCTCGACCCCTTCACCCCTCTCCCCCTCATCCCTCTCCTCTTCATCCCTCCATCATAAATACTCCTTATTATCCAAATAAAATACCTTTTCATACCTCACCTTGGCGTGGTCTTTGTTAGTGAATGACAGCCTATCCACAGATTTGAACTGTGATGTGATGTGATGGTACAGTGGGTCTCTCTGTTTGTGCTTCTGCAGGCAATCAAGGAGGTTAGGAGCACCTGGTCAGTGCGCCCAACCTATTTGGCCACTGCTCCATCACCACACCACACAATAAAGATCACTCAATGTTGTGTTGCTATCTGGGAAATATCCAGTATTGAAGAGGAATACTATTAAAGGTCATGGCTGCTGATAAAATGTGGTAATAGAAAGGTTCAAGACTGGAAGCTGAATTCTTAAAGAACAAGGTTTAAAGGGGCTTTATGTAGTTTTTTAAATGAAATGAATCACTTTTTTATGCCTATTTGTGAACAGGTTGTAACCCCACATAAAAAAGCAGCCTGTATGCTGCTTCCTATATGAAGAAATCCGGTCAGATTTTCCCTGAAATCCATTGGTTTATCTAGGCTGTGAAGTTCATGCAGGCTCCTGAGCCTCTTGCCTACTGATTCTGAACTGTACACACAGTGACAACACTGCAGCTAATGAAATAGAGTCCGCTAAACCAAAACCACAGCCACAACACAGACAGATGTTGCTGAAATAATATGCTGAAATATATGAGTTGTGGGAGTCTGGGGGTCCTCCAATTTATGGTGGAAATGTTTTTAATTATGTAAAAGGAAAATAAAATTCAGGTGGCAGGTGACAATTGAAAAAATATAAATATAAGAAACCAAAAAACTTGGCCAAATAGAAGCTGTGTCAAGAAGTTGTTAAAGTTACTGACTGTTTTGGGGTCATTTTATAATTAGTAGGGCAATTTTTTTAGCTTAAGCAAATTACCTTTTCTCAAAGAATTTTCATTTCTTCTTATTATATAGTATATTATACTATACATAATATAATATACAATAGTGCGCCATGACGGTGGAGAAGCTGTACCTGAGTATCGGTAAAACGACAATAAATCTAAAGTGAACTTTGGGCAAACAGGGGTAGATCCGTGTTAAAGTTACGTTAGCTGACTGCTACTGCATTGCATCAAGGCTAGGATAAACAAATAGCTTCACATTTGATTAGTACCGTTACATCCTTTCTTGCAGGCTAAATCAACACTTTCTCATAATACCGGTGGTAGACAGGAGAGTAATGTGGATCGTGTATGCTGGTGATGTAATGTGGAAAGACATATTACATATTAAACCGGATTACGTTAGCAACTGCTCGGCGTTAGCCGGTGAGATAACGTGACTCTCCTTGATTCCAGCCTGTCTGATGTTCACTGGTTTCACAGGTCTTCTGATGCTGTTTGTCCCGACAAGCTTCATCACATAAACCTTCATTGTTTTTCATCCTTATGGAGAGTTAATGTTGGAGTCTGTGTTTTGGGAGACGGTTTTATGGGACAGGAAAAAAGGCAGGGACTGCATCTCTAAACATTTTGTGGTTATGTAGGGACTGAACCCTTCTATCGAATTTGACCTCAAACCCCTTGTTTTGTTACCTCAAGATAATACTGAACCCTTCTATGGGTTTGACCTTTTACTTTGCAGACTCAAACCCTTCTATGGTACCTAACAGATACCTAAACATGTCCTATATAAGCTATGTTTGATGTACAGAGAGACAGACTGGCAGTGGATAAGACACATGGCTTTGGTGTGAGAGACCCAGGTTCGATCCCTCACTGTGACGCATCCACCAATGTGTCCCAGAGCAAAACACTTAACCCCTCGTTGCTCCAGAGGCATCTGACGTATACTAATTGTAAGTCGCTTTGGATAAAAGCATCAGTTAAATGAATTGTTATTTGTTGGCAGATCTAGGCACCAAAGCAGAGTCTAAACTAAATTATTTTCATGATATTTATTATATTCGACATCAGGTTATTAAATTCAGACAGTAGCCACTTTATATACGTACTTTGTTGTTGCCAACATGGTGGGGAAAAAACACAGATGCAGACGCTGGAAACCACAAGTTGACTAAACATCTCTGACGTATTCTCTTTTTCTTTCAGTGTTTGAGAACTGAACTCATCCTGCGCAGCTCACCGGTAAGTCAGAGACAAAACTTATGTAATAACATCCTGATAAATAGAAAACTTCTAACTAGACACGTGTTTGTGAGTTTATTAGAAAGGAAGATTATAGGATGTTAAATTGAGTTTTGTTTATTCACATCACATGAGGAAATACTGAGCTGTGTTAGTTAACATTTATATTTATCTTTTATGAAATTTATAGTGGTGGAAAGTAACGGATCACATTTTCCAAAGACTGTAGCCTATTTACAGTTTTGAGGTAGTGTACTTGTACTTTACTTGGGTATTTCCACTTGCTGACCCTTTTACTTCTACTCCACTACAGTTTAGAGGCAAATGTTTAATTACAATTTTACTCCACTACATTTATTTGGGGAAATGTATAAGCTACCCAGTAGATGAAGTTAACTTTTTTAAACATGGCTCTGACTTGTAGAAGAGAATTTCTGCTCTGTGGTTTTTATACTTTCACTTCACACTACGTTGTGCAGTCGAGAATATTTCCATGACAATAAATAGAAACAGGTAGAGTAGTAGATGGGTTATTACACAGAAACTACAGCCTTGAATGTTTGAAACATAGGAGAGGATGAATTTCAGTTTATATCATGGTAATTACCAATTTTGACTTCCAAGAAATTATATGGTCTAATTATTACCCATTTATTAAAAAACTGTGCCTATGTTATTACAGAGCAAAAGTGATTCCATTATCTTATTGGATTATAGCTGCTAAAGGAAATTTTTCATTGTTCATTTACTTCTGTATTAATAATGTAAATATGCAAAGAACCAGTCTCTAAAGTTGTCAAATAGATATTATAAACAAAAAGTACAAAATGTAGTGAAGTACAAAGTACCACAAAGTGGAAAAATTAATTTAAAGCACCTTTGTGCTGCAGTGCAGTACTTTAGAGAAAGTATGTGGTTACATTCAACCAGGTTTATTAGAGAGGAAGATAAAGTAAAAGTCTCTACCTGGCTTCTGTTTTCTTATAAGTTGCAGTTTTTATTTCCTGTAGATTTCATAAAGCTCATAGACGGGTTAGTCGTCTATCTTTTACTTTCTATCTAATTTTCTTTTACCAGCAACATACTGTCTGCTAGTAAACTAGTCTTCATTTGTGGTTATACGTGATAAAGGCGAGGAGAAGTGTAATGTTTTCATTAAGGGTTTGTGGTAAATTAACATTTTTAAAATGTTATTTCAGGGTATGGGAGCAGGAGACACAAAGGAACCAACTAAAGGAGTGTTGAACACATTAAAAACTATAAAACAAACAATAATACATAAGCACATTTGAAGTTCAGCTGGGGTGGAGGAAGTCTAAATGAGATAGAAACCATGGAGGAAACACAGAGGTGAGTCACAAACATGTCCAGAAAGTCACACAGGAGGTCGTCTCCTGGCGTCTTCTGCTGCCTCACCTCCTCTGACTCTGACTGTGACTCTAATGAACGCAGCCGAATGAATTCAGTG
>NW_024043509.1:0-17119 GCF_014851395.1 Micropterus salmoides
CACTTAGCAGGAAGCCTTTCATTAGGAGGGGATGTCTCTGAATGATCTTCCTCGAGGGTTTTTTCAATCATGATTTTTAAACTATAGGCAAAGGGAACATACAGAGATAATATCTTTGGGTCACAGTAAGTTCAATTGGGCAAAGAGGAACACGAGGGAGTGGACCAGACCCAGAACCAGAGGCAGGTTCAGTTTTATGGTTTCAAAATAAAAGAGTACACTGACTTACAGCAAGCTGAGGCAGGCCAAGGTCCACACAGGCAGACACATAGCAAACACTCCAAAGGAAGCAGCAATAAACCAAATCTAAACGGTCTAATACATCAGGCCAAAAATCCAAAACACAGGAAAACACTGGGAAATGGCTAGAAAGCTTGACATATAGACAAAGACAAGGCAGGCGCCTTTTTTTTTTTTTAAACCCTGTCCTGCCCAGCAGCTGGTATGAGTATAATGACCTGGATACCATATTGTGCCAGACAGATTTTGCTATAACAAGAGAGTATTAAAATACTCCTTTGTCTGTTTTATTATTTATTAATTATGTATTGTCACCGGGCCGGACGGGGGGCAGACACGGGGATGGGGGGGCACAAACAGACAGCACAGAGAAAGGACAACACCTGTAAGAGAAGGGGGATGGAAGGTGGGGACAACGGGGAAAAGCTGTGGGAAACACCAATTGCAGAAAGCAACGAAACCTGCAATAGAACAGAGAGGGGGAGGAGAAAAACAACAACAACAAACAATAAAAATAATAATAATAGTAAAAGACAACCAGCCGAACAGCAGCAATAAACAGCTGACATAGTAAGACAACTAAGAGAACAATGAAAACAAGAAACAGTCACACACTCTAAATAAGCAACACAGCACAGCCACGAGAGCTGGAATAATAATTAATTTAAATAAGTAACTGAAAGAAAAGCATCAGGAATAATTCTACAGGGACAACCTAAGTTTGTTTGTGTCTGTGTGCGTGTGGGTGAATGTGTCTGTATGTGTGTGTGTGTACATGTGTGCGCTTAAGCCTGTTAAAGAATATAGTTGTTAGTGAGAGTGGGACGCCACGACTGTAACAGGCAGGCAAGAACCCCAGTAGCCAATAGGGGTGGGAGAAAGAAAAAGAATAAATCAAATCAAAATAAAAACAAAAAGTTTAAGCCAACTTTAGCATGCAGCTATAAAATAAGGCATGTAGTTTAAGCTACTGTTAGCATGCAGCTATAAAATAAGGCATGTAGTTTAAGCTACTGTTAGCATGCAGCTATGAAATAAGGCGTGTAGTTTAAGCTAACTTTAGCATGCAGCTATAAAATAAGGCATGTAGTTTAAAATAAGGCATGTAGGTTAAGCTAACATTAGCACACAGATATAAAATAAGGCATGTAGTTTAAGCTAACGTTAGCATGCAGCTATAAAATAAGGCATGTAGTTTAAGCTAACATTAGCATGCAGATATAAAATAAGGCATGTCGTGTAAGCTAACATTAGCACTTGGATTTTTAGAGCAGCTTGAATAATGTCTTAGGGTGTTTCTCTCAACCTGGACATTAGAAATTGGTCCAAGAGATGGCTGCAGTGGCAGCGTGAAACAAGCTACAATGTAACATTAATATGCCGCTGCACACCTTCAGTTTCCATCCATAACGTGCTTGTTTTGCCACTGACACGCTCAGATAATTATTCTTAGTGTCTGACAACATTATGGAAAGGATCCTAGCTGAGGTCAAGCTTTTGTTAAAGAGTAAGATCCGTTTTGTTTTAACATGAAACATCCCTGAAATCGCCAAACCACCAGACTCTATTCAAATTAACTGTCATTTTATCGTCATAAAATACACATTTAAAGTCGACAGGAACAAGATAAAACCTTCACAAACCATCTTAGTTGTCTAAGAAAATAAGAAATGTGCTGAAGTATAAAGGGTAGCTGTATTAGGAGTGCAAATTACAATGTGATGTCCAATCTCGCATTCATGAGGTATATAACTTATAGCTCTAATAAAGGCCTATAATTGTCTTATAAGCAATAATTAATCAATTAATAGTTTATTAGGCTTTAATTAACACTTATATTGTTGTTTATAAGCATCCTATAAGGTCTTATAAGTGTCTTATTAACTGTTTATTACTGCCTATTACAAGCACCTTAAAATAAAGTGTTACCTACGTCTCATTTACAGAAAATAAAGCAAAAACTTTCACATCCTGTAGAATTTACTGGTAAGGTAGGAAGTGGAACAGAGAGAAGTGAAAATCCAGAGCTGCGAGGAGACGGAGAGATTGAGGGAGGAGCTAAGCTGTTAGTGAACTATAGAAGAGAGAGGAACTTCCATATTCAGCAGAGTTCAATACACAAAGCAGAAACATTCCTTTTATTCAACATGCTGTCATTGGACTATTATGTACTTTCTCTACTGTTACTATCCATTCTAACAGGTATGTGAGATCCTGCTGAGAAAGTTTCATTACTAACTTTTCTGGATGGGATTCATTTGTTGAGTCTTTTACAACATGAAATAACAGAGTTATCTCTTCCTTCAGGTGTCAGCTGTGAAGAACTCACTGCAGTCAGGAATGAAGAGTTCAATTTAGAAGGCAGCTCTGTTACTCTGTCCTACACATACTCTAAAAAAGCAACTGGTAGTGATCAATTCTTCTGGTATCGACAATATCCAGGAAAACCACCACAGTTCCTCATCTTTCACTTGGGAACACAAAATGCAACAAACTCTAGATGGTCTGCTAAAGTGAGTGATGATAAAACCCATCTGGATCTGCAGATCTCCTCTGCTGCAGTGACAGACTCTGCTGTGTACTACTGTGCTGTGAGGCCCACAGTGACAGGAAACACCAAAACTCTGTACAAAAACCTTTGGAGCAAAGACAACAGAATACTCCACAACGTCCACTAGAGGGAGTCACACACTGTTAAACTTCAGTGTGATGATGAAGTCTGGATTCATTGCACTGTTAATAAAAAAAAACATGATTTCTTTGTCTTCTGAAGAATAAAGACATCATCAACCATCAAACTTTCCTCTAAACACTAAATACGCTGCATGTACAGAACGCTCTTTATACCAAGGCCTTTCATAGTGATTCTGTCCATCAGACAAACAGACACACTCTCTCTCACTGATGGTGGTGGAGCTGCAGCAGGTTCAGAGTCTTGTTCAAGGACACTTCAGCATGTGGACAGGAGGAGCTGGGGACTGAACCACCAACCCTTTGACTTCCTCCACTTCCTGAGCCACGGCTGCCCCGAACTCACTGCCCACCTCCAGATCTCAGCATCCAGATGTGGGTTTTGTTAGTCTGAAGGAATATTCCAGTGAAAATGTCTCGTTTCACTATCAAATCCTCTCCACCTGTAAGCTTGAAAGGTGACTCAACAGTTTGTAGCATCACTTTGTTAATTGCTGCTGTAAATCCACAACTTCAGAGATGTGGGGAGGTGATAACGCAGCACAGAAGTAGAGTCTTTAACTATGTTGAGTTTGGAAAATGCTGAACAAACAGATCATCAGCTGACAACTGGATTATGCTGCTGGACTAGTTTGAAGTTTCAGTGGCGTCTTTTCTTCTTCTGTGGTCTGATTCTGATTGGCCACTAGATGACACTGTAGCTGCTGTTAATCCAAGCTGAGCCACATTATCAAGTAGGCGGTGCACTACTTCTGCACTGTGTTCAACCATTCTGTCAATAATAACTGCTGCTGTGAAGAGAACAATTCTCAGACTGAATGTTGAACATCAGCTAGTTTCTCCTGTTGATTTAAACCTTGTTGTAGAGATGGAACATTGGCTGGGGATTATTCTTGCTGCTCTTTTCTTTGGTAAGATAGAAAGCACAACATCTTTTTATTCTTTTCTAAAGATTTATGGAAACAGCTGAGCTGTTTGTGTCCACAGAGTAACACTGTACAGCTGCCATTTTCCACTGTCTTCTCCTCTCAGCCTCATGAACAATGTTAGTCTAATGGCTTCATTTGCTCTACTTTTTCCAGGACTAATAGCTGGAGACACAATCTCTCCTGAACGAGAGGAAGTCAGTGGAAGAGAAGGACAATCTGTCACACTCACATGCAACTATCAGACAGCTGCTACTGATATTTGGCTTCACTGGTACAAACATCATTCTGACCTTCAGGCACCTCAGTTTATACTCTGGAAAGGAGCAAAATCAGAGAGTAATCAGAAGTATATTCCTAATGAACGATATGAATCTGAAACATCAGCAACATCAACTACACTGACCATCAGAGATCTAACCCTGGCAGACACAGCTCTCTACTACTGTGCTCTAGAAACACAGTGATACAAAGTGTAGAAGAGGCTGTACAAAAACCTGAACCCAGATATCTGACTACTCTTCAAAGAGGAGGGAAGTGGTATTCAAACCACAGCTTCATATCAGATGGATTCTGCTAATTCCTGTTTTATCAGAGTCACTGTGGTTCCAGCTGCTAATGAAACACTGGGGGAGGATTCAAGGAGCAGCAAATCCACATCAGAGAATATCTCACACCACGCCACATAAGAGGGGAAAAGGGTTCACTTCATCTGGCACATTTTCCAAGGCTGGTACTGCTGAGGAGCCCTCCTCAAGTTGACCGTTGTGCTGACAACAGTATTGATTATGAAATTACATTTTCATTAGCAAATTACACTTCTAATTTGGTGAAGAACTTAGAGCTACTCTAGTGCACATGAACATTGAACTCAACATGGATGGCACCAAAATGCACACCAAAGACAGTGTGGACCAAACGGTATCTAGACAAATATTTAACACTTTCAGCAGTCTATTCAACTATCTTAAGTCTTGCAGGTTGCAATCCAACAAGTTTGCAGCAACCATTTTCTTCACAAACAATCTGAACTACTTTAAATGCATACATCCATATAAAAAGTCAAATTGGCTTCCATGTAAAAACTATACAGTCTCCCATTTTAGAATCTTGTGTTTGTACCTCTTTGCAAAGTTTTAGTACTAATTTTCTTGATAAATAACAAAGAGACACATAATCAATTTGCACCTCAATTAAAGTGAAGTGAAAAATCAACCCAACCGATGAATTGCACATGCTTCAAAACAAACAACCAAATTAAGCATCTAAATGATTATCAGTATAGATTATGCGTGATACAATGAGTTTTGTTATTTACTTTCAACAGCAAAAATCTATATTTAAGCTTAAATATGTTAATAGTTAGGTAGGCTCGTAAGTGTCATTGCAATTATTCTCAAAGTTATGTACTCACTAAGACCTTTTTAAGCTTTTTTTAAGAACCAAGTCCAAGTGAATAGAATTTATCAGAGGAGGAATATGTACCTGATTCTTACAGTCAATCAGACTAGTTCATGGAAAGCAGGACGTTCAAAATATTTGCAACCCTTAGAAGAACTTAATATTAAAATGTCCAACCCTAAGACTGCAGTCAACACAACACAGTGAAAACACTTTTAGGGAAATGAAGCAAGTACAAGTATCAGGAGTTTGGGCTAAAGCTCTTAATGGAAATACTGAAGACACGTCTGTTAAGGATAGTGCTGAAACTGGTGACGATCAGTACATCCAGTCTTTAAAGACATCCTCTTTAGTAAGTAATATAACCTACTGCTACATTTATGGAAAACCAGTCAAAATGTACACGTCATTTAAAAAGTTTTGTCTCTCCACATGGGAATCAAGAAAAGAAATGTTGGAATTAGCGTATAACACATGATCAACTATATGGTGGTATACTAGCCTGTACATTCTGCAGGGATGGAGAGAGTCAGGCCATTGATTCATTGCATGTAGGCTAAGCAAAGCTACCGTATTTCTATTAAATTATTATGTTAAATATATTCTTAATACATGTTTTTATTTTCCACCCCAATATATTAAAACGGCACATCTCTACAGGTATGCCCCAATAGAAATGTTTAACTAGCAAGCTGCTTTTAAAGCTATTTTAATGCTAGTCAGTGTCAACATCACCAAACTTTAAATTTAAAATTAGTGTCTTCATTAGTATTTTGTTGGACAGTACAGCTGCTTGTCCCCATATAAACCTATGTCAGTTGGTCTCTCTGACTCTTGCTCTCCTGCTTTGCATTGTTTTTGTCACTCAAGCATTTGCCCTTTTCACTTTAGACTGCTATTTGGTCAGATAAGTGCCCATAACATATAACTTCACTAAAAATTGCCATCACTTTCATGATGTCCCTTTCCAGATGACTTGATACACCTCCTAGCCAGTTGCTGTAGAAAACTCTGAAGCTAATGAAAATGTAATTAACATTGCTTTGAAGTTGTAGATTTATAATATCCTGTAACTGACATAACACTTGTAGTAAAGTTGTAAATATTTATACATATCTATTGTTTTGGTTAGAATGGATAAGATTTTTTCTTTTGTACCGTGTAACAAGAACACAGACGAGAGGGACAAACAGGCGAACATGAGAAGGGAAGGGCATGAACCCCATGGTAAATACACAATACAAATACAAAAGTATGTGTTTTACTATCAGTTCAGAGTCATAGTGAGCCATCAACTCAGTTTTTAGTGCCACAACAACCGGTGGTACATACTAATGTATTTGTCATGATATGTAATTCTGTTACTCAAAATGCTTCTTCACAGCAGGGGGCTTCTTTGTTGTTCTGCAATAACCTAATGTTGACATGTAAAACCACTGCTGATTGTAATTCAATCCTTCCTGCATGTGCTTCACAAAACAGGTAAATAGTATGAAGGCGGGGGCAGGATTTTTTTTAAATGTGAAACTAGAAGTTTTGATGGTGCGATTTGGGCTAGCTTATCACAAGCAAAAACAGACTTCTCCCCAAAACTAGATTTTCACATGCTCTTTTCAGTGATGTAGAAACATTGTGGGGGTGAAATAAATGTTTTCACGTCTCACAAAGCTTGACAAAAGCAGCTCAGAAAGCAGCTCAGAAAATGAGGACTAATGTTGCGTGTCCTGTACTAACTCTTAGCAGCAAGGGTAAAATTTGCAACATGTTAACTTACACACAAAAGATTGATCCTGATGAGTTTTGCAGTATTAGTTTTACACATTTTAAATATGGGGAAGAGAGAGAGAGCATTGGCATTTGATCACTACATGGTAGGGATCACTAAATTGCTTTGCAGTTGTAGATTTACTACATAACAAATGTAATGAAAATTACGAGTTAACCCTAGAGTTTGGGTTATCGATGGCAATCTGTTTTCCTCTTTTGTAGTGTCTCTGAAAAATGCTATGGAAGGGGACAAAAAAAATAGAAACAGCATGGTCTCAAAAAAGAGGTCGCAGCAGTGATGAGACTTTTTACTAAAACCTTATTGTCAAGGACAAACTAGCCACTATGGTTGAATGCAAGACCTGCAATGAAACAGTGTAAGACTGCTGAACATCCTGTTCTGGCTAGTCAAGAACCCCGTGGTAAATCTGGGCATTACATAAAAAATAAAAAGCCATATGAAAGATATTGTTACAGACTTTTGTTGTTGAAGCTGCTGGTTCCTGTTGAGCTTTGGAATGTGCAATAAGTGTTATTAGCACAGATCACGGTTGAGCCAAAATAAAGAAGCTGATTTTTATTCTTTTACCTGTAGGAGATTTATTATAACCTTCTGTTTTATTTTCATCAACAGAAAACTACTGTCCTGTTATGTCAACAAAGTAGCTAACTAGCATTTGAATACTTCATCCCCAAGGGAAGGGTTCTGGATTTCATGACCTCTGTAATAGTCTAATAAACCCTAATTAGCAAAAGGCAGCTGGTTCTCAGTAGAAGGATCAAACTTTAGCTCTTGAAGTTTCCAGTTGATGAAGTTTTTTTTTATAATTCTAGCTTTTTTTACTAAAGGGAAAGAGGAGGCCTGTTAGCATGACTAGTGACTTAGTTGTGAGTAAGGCTTTAGTTTAGAATGAGGGACATAGTCTATATGTTACTGAAAGACTACATTTAGAGTTATTTGGACGCTGTTAACACTTGTAGTTTTTTTTTTTGCTACATAAGAATTGTCCTTATTTTGTAAGTGTAACTAAAAATGAAATATTTAGTTTAGATTACATATTCTCTTAATAGAAATACCCCATTCTTTTATTCCTCCATGCTGGAGTGTCACTCCATGCTAGCTAAGAAGGAACTAAGAGGGAACTCCGTGTCATTACATGCCAGCCAACAATGGACGTTTCTGTAATGCAGTCAATAAATAAAGTGCAATCCTATAAAATTTAGAATGAAGAAACAAGTACATTGCAAAATTGATAGAAATCTTGTCTATAACTGGTCAATTTCATTTCACAATATTTGGGGACAGAATTATTCCAAAGGTTTAGTAAAAGTTGATAAACCTGTTTTAGTGATTACTTAAAAAATAGGATCATGCTGCTGAGCATTTTAGTCCTAATTTATAATTATGAAGAGCAAATACAAAATAAGATAAAGATGAAGGCCCTTTAAAAAGGCCTACTTCACCAAATGACCAAGCACCACAGACAAACCTGAAGAGAAAGTTTAAATGACTGCACTAGTGTAATAAGACATTTTATATAATTGAATCCTGGATAAAGTACCTTTTGCTGCTAATACTGCAATCTTTGATATTTGTGCATGCATCCAAGTTATTTCTGAATAACAGGTAAAACTGTAAATTCTCAATAAAGTGGCCCTGAATATTTTTGGATCACAGAGAAATGTTTAAATATTACTAACACTGATGTTAAAATTTCCATTTTTGAAAGAAACAAGAAGTCTTTAAGAGATACAAACACTCATTAGCTGAAAAAAATTAACCGCATGGAGGTCCCCTCTTTGGTAGGTAGATACTGCTCAAGGATCCAAGTGCCCTCTTGGCAATTTCTTGAAGACAATGTTCTGGTTTTATTTTCACATACCCCATCATTGGCCTATGGTATCCCCTCCTAGTCTCTTATCATTGGCTCACGGTAACTCTGCCCATCCTCTTATTTTGTATGTGACAGCATGTGGGAAATAACTGGTGAGGGGTTGGGGGCCGTTACTTCTGGTACAACCAGATTATTAGATAGTCTGCAGTTCCAAACTCTTGTCTCCGGCTGATAAAAATAGGTTCCCGTTTCGAAAACGAACTCTGTCTGATAAACCCAGACCGTTTTTAACAACCGGAGTCTGGGGTTATAGATAACTCTATTCCATAACTGGTCTACAAGATTACCTGAAGATGCTAATGACAGTTAAAACACACAACTTGATGTGGCTCATTGAGAAAACAGAGGGAGGGGAGGGATGGAAGGAGGTCCGGGGGGTGGAGCACATTCCTCAATTCACCCTGGACAGCCTATGCTACACCAGAAAGAGAGAGGACAGAGAAGAAGAGACACAGACTCTAGAAGGATTAAAGTTTTAAGACTCACAAGTTTAAGACTAGGCTACAGCTTTGGAGTGATAATGATGGCAAGTTTGTAAGACAAAGCACTAGCAAAGATTTTACAAAGTTTAATTTTGGAACTCACTCTTATTTTGCTGCATGCTGTTGAAGGTAATTTATAATGCTGTTTAATTTTTACTCACCGTTATACCATTTTACTGCTTTACTATCATTATTTCAATTTATTCTTCACTTGTTTAATAATAAAGACTGACTTGATTCCAAAGAAACCTCCTACTGATCCTTTGCTGGCCCCGGAGATTCCTCCTTTACTTATAACTCACTGCTATACTTTTTAATGATAAATTTATTGTCATAAACACCTCCTAGTTAATCATTCAAGTTGTATTACTTAATAAAAGTCTTTAAATCAATGAAAAACACACAATGGAAGGATGTACGCAACCCTCTTATCAGTTACATACAGACATCCGGTGGGGCGGGACAGGAAATAGCTGTCAAAAATGAGTTTGATGGAATGTCATGTATAATTCTCTCTGATGCTATTTACAGAAGCCCAACAGTTCCCACCAAGAGCAGCACTAGGAGACAGAGGCAAGGAAAAACTTCCTTTAAGAGGCAGAAACCTCGAGCAGAACCATGACTCAGGGTGGGCGGCCATCTGCCTCCACGGTTGGGGTGAAGGAGAGAGAGAGGAGGGAGGGAGAGAGAGAGGGAGAGAGAGAGAGATGGAAGGAGAGAGAGAGAGGAACAGAGAGAAAAAGAGGGATAGAAGGAGAGAGAGGGGAGGGAGGCAGCCTACACAATATCCACACAGAGGTAGACAGTGAAGGTGATGTTGCTATAGACTAAATGAAAAATGGTACAGATAGTAGTGTTAATGATAACAGTCGTAATGTTAATGATTATAATAACATAATAACAATAATAACAATAGTAACAATAGTCGTTAGCAGAGGGTGTCGAGCAGGAACACGGGGCAGCAGGTGACCCGCAACCACAGATCCAGACTCCAAAGCTCCAGAGCCAGAAACACCTGCAGGAAGTGACAGGAGAGAGGAGAGACGAGAAAGCACAAGACTACCAGAAAGGGGAGAAGTTGTGTTAGTAACATGCAATAATGCTGCAACGACTATTGTTACTAGTCCTATTGTTATTATTATTATATCATTAACATTACGATTGTTACCATTACACTACTATAAATATCTGTACCATTTTCATTCAGTCTATAGCAACATCACCTTCACGTCTGTACCTGTGTATATTGTGTAGGCTGCCTCCCTCCCTCTCTCTCCTTACATCCCTTCTTTTTCTCTCTGTTCCTCTCTTGCCCTCTCCCTCGCTCTCTCTTCTCTCTCTCTCTCCCGCTCTCTCTTCACCCCAACCGGTGGAGGCAGATGGCCGCCCACCTGAGTCATGGTTCTGCTCGAGGTTTCTGCCTCTTAAAGGAAGTTTTTCCTTGCCTCTGTCGTCTAGTGCTGCTCTCTCCCCTCTCACTGCAGACATGAACCACTGGCTGAGAAACATCCTGATTCTGACTCTCTGGCTAGGTAACTCTTTAACCTACTGATTGTTCTCCTTTAATCAATCATCTTTATTGATCCATCTCTTCCTCTGCATGTTCTCTTCTTCCCCAGAGTGTAAAGGAGAGAAGAGGACCCAGCCAGCAGGATGTCATTGCTGCTGAAGGAGACACAGTTACACTTGGCTGTACTTTTGAGACAACAGCTCCATCTTACCATTTGTTCTGGTACAAACAGAAGAAATGATTACCCAAAGTTTATGCTGCAACTGTACTCTGGAACACAGGATACCCCTTTAGAGAAAGAGAGAGTTGTGCCAAATCAACAAGACATCAGTTCCTCTGAAGATCCAGAAGCTTCAGCTGTCTGACTCTGCTGTGTACTACTGTGCTCTGCAGCCCACAGTGACAGGAAGCACCAAAACTCTGTACAAAAACCTTTGGAGCAAAGACAACCGAATACTCCACAACGTCCACTAGAGGGAGTCACACACTGTTAAACTTCATTTTCTGATCCAGTCTGGATTCTTCTCTCTCGTGAGAAGAGCTTCAGAAATGAACTACTGTGAAATATGAGTCTCCTCCTACTGACTGCAGAGCTGCTTCATGGCAGAGAACTCTTTGATTCCAGCTGTGAACATCAGACAAACCCAACTGACAGAACGTGTTCATACTGAACATTCGTTCCAGCATTTCTCCTCTGTCAACATGGAGAAACTCGCTGCACTTTTGTTCTTTTCAGCTCTCGTAGGTACGAGTGTTTCTGACAGTGAGTGTGTTTAAATGATGGATGTCTGCCTTTGGAACAGAACTCTGAATCTAACATGTTGTTTCCCTCACTAGGTAACACCTTGGAAGATGATATTACTGCCAGCAGAGCTGAAGTGTTCTCATCAGAGGGCGTAGTGTTACTCTGTCCTGTAGCTATTCAGTTAAAGCCGAGAATCTCCAGTGGTATCGTAGGCTGTTAACAGACAGATGCGTGTCCTCTATGAAAAGTCTGGATCCTCACTGTGCTGCATTATTCTACACCAGGGGTATTCAATTAGAATTCAAAGTCTCCAGTTAGAGAAAATTTCCCGAAGCAAAGGAACATCAAAACGACTAACTTGCGTTATCATTCAGTACTATAACGTATAGTTGTATCAACATATGTATTAGTCAACAACGGACTGTCAAATAATATTTCATTCGGTTTTCACATCAAACTGGAGGGATAATTAATAAACTAGACTAATAATAAATTCTAAATTTAAGTAAATGTAGTGAAACAACAGTGTGGATTTGTGCATTTTTCATGGAATAAATGTGGAGCTACCCTAAATCCTTTCTCCTCCCCAGAGAAGATGGGGAGGGGTCAAAGTTGCTTTCTCTAAGTGCTAGCCCGACCATAAAAACTGGCACCATTTTGATTCCGAAGCTGATAACGCGGGGCCTGACTGTTAAACTGACAAAGGGACACGAGCCAGCCATTGGCATCTCCCTGAACAGCCTATCAAAACTTACCCACACACGTTCCGTGGAAACTGACCTTATTCTTTGTTTATTACCACATCAAAAGGATCCTTGTCTCACCTAAGTGTGACATGTCCAGACACTGAACTTTGGATGACAAGGACTGCATTCTCCAAAAGACTCAAAGCATTAATTAAATTTAATTAAATCTTTAGTTACCTGAATACGTTTGCCTCTATTGAGTAGTTATGTTAACTGTTGTTGCTATCGGTTGTTGATATTAGTGCTGAAAAGAAGTTACTTGTGCAATGTTTTTATTTTCAGCAAGACACTCCTTCATCTAATGTAATCAATGCTTGTTCATAATACTTTCTTACAAATTACCCTTTAGAAATGATGACAAAGAAATGTTTACTATACTCTTAATCGCGAGCTTGAATTTAAGGATGAATCAACAATATTCCCGGTTCTAAGGAGAACGATCTTGATTTAATCCAAGCTTTCCTCATGTAACCTGAGCTCCCCAAGTGGACGAAATAAGTATTACATGCCCTCATCGGAAATGCGGTTAAATGTATAAAAATCCTGACCAATAATGTGACAATTTACCAAATGCTTAGAACAGTACAACCGTTCAACCATTGAGGTTCGATTGTGGAAAATATTTGATTATAATATGTGCAAATAGATTTCTTTTCTTTAGACATTAAGTTTAGAAAGGCAGTCCTGGAAAACCTGAGACGCCCCTGGGAACCACGCCCCAGGCAACAAAAGAGCGACACGCGACTGCTCGCTCTCTTCCCTCTTCAGTCTCTTCCCTTCTGCCCTCTGGATGCTTCGGCACGCGCGTAGCGTGCCTCGCCAGGCGACGCCCAGACTCGGCCAGCGAAAAAACAGGCCTTGTTCGCCTGAAGCTACACACTGAAGTGCCGCGACATCGATCTGCCTTCAGTTTGTTTATTTTCTTTATTTCTTTTGTTTGTTAAAGTTATGAGTCCGTTAAGTTACACTGGACTAATTCAGGAACGACCAAGTTCCATTTTAAGCCTTTTTCGTCGAGCCAACTTCCGAGGTCAGACCAAGCCACGTGGCTCGCCAGCTACAACAAGGAAACTGCAAACAGCCGAATTGCCAGACGGAGGAGGCGTTTTCAATCAGACACGGAGAACCCCGGACAATCCCTAGCAAAAAGCCAGGATCGGCAGCTAGAGTGGGACCGTGCAACAGGCCAAAGCAGGCTGTCGACAAGCAGTAAGACTTAACACAACGTCCTGTGATCAGATGTCAATTTTAACTCCTAAACTTAGCATTAGTTTACTTTCATTAGCTCTTCTATGCGTATGAGTCAAATGCTTCCCACAATCGAACTCCAGGCTCATTGTTCAGCAAATGTTTATGTCCCTGTATCCAACCATCTTTTATCACCTTAGTTAGAGAATAAATTCACTGTAATAATCAAGAGCTGTGTGTGTTGCTATTTATAGTTCCTGCCAAGAGAATTGACCTTTAGATATGAGCTGACTGACTGATTTAAGATAATTGAGCGATTATTAACTAACTGATCACTAGTAATAATTGTATAATTATTCAAACTACCTAGAGGTCCGGAGACTAGGATTATAACAACTCCGGTGGTGCCCTTTACGAGGAAATTCTGATTATGAAATAATTTCATAATTGGGTATCAATTCTCATAAATTTATTAAAATGCAAACTAATAAATTTAGGTCCACTACATAAACTAAAATAAAGTGCCTAATTTTTTGAGAAAATGAATAAAAAGTGTAGCTTGAAGTGATGAAGTGCAGTCTTAACCAATTTTAACACACACATCGTAAAAATAAACAGTTGTAATACCTCCTCTCCTCTTCATTCCCTCCTACAGAGCTACCACCTCCCTACTTTCTCTTGTTCAGTGAGAAACGTGAGCTCTAGCTTGTCCAGCTAGCATTGGAGTTCTATGAGATATTCTGGCTTTGAACTGCCCGTGGGATGAATGTACATGAAAATCTGTACATTCTTGATTAAAAGCCATGTGAAATCCCTTTTCCCTTTCATCTCCTCAATTCCTGTGTGTTTCCAAAACGTCTTTGGTGAATCTGGCGGACTCGACTCGCAACCATCGGAATGCACAGATTTGATTGGCTGAGCAGCGTCACATGAGACGATTGGAGCATGTGCGATTGGTCTGTGAGTTTCCTGGTCCGCTAAACCAGTACAGTAATGCTAGAAAAGCTGGGTTTAACACAGCCCCTGCTAAAAAAGGAAAATCTCAACCCTTCTGTTCTCTCAGGC
The DNA here is from genome assembly GCF_014851395.1 of Micropterus salmoides. Classification (NCBI taxonomy): domain Eukaryota; kingdom Metazoa; phylum Chordata; class Actinopteri; order Centrarchiformes; family Centrarchidae; genus Micropterus; species Micropterus salmoides. The sequence goes on from NW_024043509.1 coordinate 14,657, forward strand.
CCATCTCTAAACTGTATTTCTTATCTAAAGTCCTGGACAAAGTAGTTTTTACCCAGCTGCAAACATTTCATTGATAATAATGTTTATGAAAAGTTCCAGTCCGGCTTCAAACCCTGTCACAGCACTGAAACAGCACTTTTAAGAGTTTTAATGACTTGATTTTAACTGACTCAGGAGTCTCTGCCGTCCTAGTGTCTTAGACCTCATGGCTGCCTTTGACACTGTTGACCACTCAATCCTCTTGTCACGGGTGGAAAATTGTGTGGGAATCAAAGGTACTGCACTTAGGTGGTTTCAATCCCATCTAACTGATCGGAGCTTCTCTGTCCACCTCGGTGATTATTCCTCTGAGACGGCCCCATTTACTTGCGGTGTCCCTCAAGGTTCTGTCTTAGGCCCCATCTTATTTTCTTTGTATTTGCTGCCCCTGGCCTCCATTTTGAGAGGTATGAGGTCTCTTTCCACTGTTTTGCAGACGATATTCAAATTTATTTGCCCCTGAATGTAAAAGCAAAGGGCTCATGCAGCCCCTGCTTGACTGTATGAAGGACATCTAACGTGGATGAACCTAAATTTCCTCAACCTAAACGGAGACAAGACAGAGATCATAGTGTTTGGACACCCTGAACTGCTTGATGTAGATTCTCCGGCCCTTTAACTTCAAACAGCTGCTCAACTGTGAGGAGTCTTGGTGTTGTTGGATAGTGCATTTAAATTTGATAAACAGATATCCGCCACTGTTAGATCCTACTTTTTCCAGTTGAGAACTATAGCTAAGGCAAGGCCTATCTCCCTCCTAAAGATGTGGAGAGGGTGATTAATGCCTTCATAACTTCCCGCCTTGACTATTGTAACTCCTTATATGTGGGCTTAGACAAGTCATCTACTCAGCGCCTGCAGTTAGTCCAAAATGCTGCTGCCCGCCTCCTGACAGGAAAGAATAAGAGGGACCACATCACACCTGTGTCGCGCTTCCTCCACTGGCTTCCTGTTCATTACAGATTGATTTTAAATCTTACTTTTAACTTTTAAATGCCTTAATGGATTGGCTCCATTGTACTTAACGGAGCTTCTTCACGTTCATACTGCAGCTAGAGTGCTGAGATTCACCTATTTCCTCCTGGATGTACCCAGTAGCAGACTTAAACCAGAGGTGAGACTTAAAACGCCCCCCCAGATGCTTAAGACCACCACTGGTGCTACCATCCAAAGAGGAAGACTGGAGAACTTTCTGTCATCACATCTAACAACTATGGGGACACTAGGTTCTGAAATGTGAGCATTTTGCCAAATGCAAGTATCAGATCGCGACTCTGTATGAGCAGAAACTTAATATTGATTGAGTCTGACTGGAATAGGAGGCAAAGAACCTGATCAGGACATCCCTAATGAAATGCCTCCATGTTCCCAGAATAGAGAGCAGGTCTTCAGGTAGGCTTCCTTCTAGGGACCTGCCTCGGTCTCACAGTGGTGTGAAGAACTGAAAGTGGACATTCAGGAAACATTTCTCTGAGGCAGAGCTGCTCTGGATGCACAATAATCTCACTGGCTGAACTGAACTTTGGTAGACAGCCAATCTCTAAAAAGGGGATTCTCTGGCCCCGCCCACTGAAGTCCAACTCAACCAATGAGTTCTTTGCGTCTCCAGAGCAGAAATGTTTGAGGAACTAAAGCACAATCAGCTTGATGTTGAGGAGAAGGGCTGTGCAGCAGAGAGAGTTTAGTTTCTTCATTCTACTGCAGTGGAAGAACATTGCTCATCTGCTGTCTGTCTGGCTTTAACAACTCCAAAGACATGTTGCTTTACCTCTTTTTACTTTGCTCTCACTTCATAGGTGAGTGTTGGAACACAGATGAAAGGCTCATTAACCTGCTGGATTAACCATATTTGGTCTACATTTCAGAACTAGAGGTTTCTCTGTGGAAGGGAACAACTTCCATGATAGAAACAGACATGTGGTTTATTGAATGAATCCAGAAAGTCAAGAACCTCCATTGAGTCTCTTGATGTTAGAATCTCTTGCAGACTAACTGTCATGAATGACTCATTTTGCAGCCCTGGGTTCCATGAACAGCATAACACCAGAAAGTCCTGAAGAACATGTTGCAGAGGGAGGAAACATCAACTGACCTGTAAATATGAGGGTGTTATCAACAATATCCAGTGGTACCGACAATACCAGAGATCCAGACCAGAGTTCCTGCTCCCATCACAGAGAGTGGATTGATTTATCCAACTGGTTCAGTTTCTCAGCTCACATTAATAAAGAAGAGAAACGTGTGAATCTGGAGATCATCTCAGCTAAAGTGACAGACTCTGCTGTGTACTACTGTGCTCTGCAGCCCACAGTGACAGGAAACACCAAAACTCTGTACAAAAACCTTTGGAGCAAAGACAACAGAATACTCCACAACATCCACTAGAGGGAGTCACACGGTTAAACTTCAGTGTGATGATGAAGT
>NW_024043510.1:0-10043 GCF_014851395.1 Micropterus salmoides
GGGGTCGTTGTTGACTCAGCTGCTGGAGCAGTTATAGTTGCTTCCTCATTTGTTGTCAGGGCAGGTGTAGTTGTTGTCTCAGATGTTGGAGTAGGTGTCATCGTTGCTTCAGTTGTTGGAGCACTTCTACTTGCTTCAGTTGTTGGAGCTGGTGTCGTTGTTACTTCAGTTTGTTGTTGGGGCAGGGGTCATTGTTGACTCAGTTGTTGGAGCAGTGTCGTTTCTTCAGTTATCGGAGCACTTGTAGTTGATTCAGTTGTTGTCGGGGCAGGTGTCATCGTTGCTTCAGTTGCTGGAGAAGATGTTGTTGTTGCTTCATTTGTTGTTGGGCAGGGTCATTGTTGACTCAGTTGTCGGAGCAGTGTGTCGTTTCTTCAGTTGTTGGAGCAGTTGTACTTGATTCAGTTGTTGTCATGGCAGGTGTCATCGTTGTTCAGTTTTTGGAGCTGGTATCGTTTTACTTCAGTTGTTGTTGGGGCAGGTGTCGTTGTTGCTTCATTTGTTGTTGGCCAAGGTGTCGTATTTGCCTCAGTTGTTGTTGGGGCAGGGGTCATTGTTGACTCAGTTGTTGGAGCAGGTGTTGTTTCTTCAGTTGTTGGTGCACTTGTAGTTGTTACTTCAGTTGTTGTTGGGTCAGGGGTCGTTGTTGCTTCAGTTGCTGGAGAAGATGTCGTTGTTGCTTCATTTGTTTTTGGCGAAGGTGTCGTTGTTGCCTCAGTTGTTGGAGCTTCTTCGTTGTTGCCCCAGTTGTTGTTGGCGAATGTGTCATTGTTGCCTCAGTTGTTGGAGCTGCTGTGTTGTGGCTTCAGTTGTTGTTGGGCAGAGGTCGTTGTTGACTCAGTTGTCGGAGCATGTCGTTTCTTTCAGTTGTTGGAGCACTTGTAGTTGATTCAGTTGTTGTCGGGGCAGGTGTCATCGTTTCTTCAGTTGCTGGAGAGATGTTGTTGTGGTTTCAGTTGTTGTTGGGGCAGAGGTCGTTGTTGACTCAGTTGTCGGAGCAGGTGTCGTTTCTTCAGTTGTTGGAGCACTTGTAGTTGATTCAGTTGTGTGTCGGGCAGGTGTCATCGTTGCTTCAGTTGCTGGAGAAGATGTGTTGCTTCATTTTTTTTGGGGCAGGGTCGTTGTGACTCAGTTGTTGGAGCAGGTGTCGTTGTTCATCATTGGTTGTGGAGCAGTTGTAGTTGTTTCCTCATTGTTGTCGGGGCAGGTTTCATTGCCTCAGTTGTTGGAGCAGGTGTCATCGTTGCCTCAGTTGTTGGAGCACTTGTAGTTGATTCAGTTGTTGTCGGGGGAGGTTTTGTCGTTGCTTCAGTTCCTGGAGAAGATGCCGTTGTTGCTTCATTTGTTGTCGGCGAAGGTGTCGTTGCCTCAGTTGTTGGAGTTTCTGTCGTTGCCTCAGTTGTTATTGGCGAAGGTGTCGTTGTTTCCTCAGTTGTTGGAGCTGCAGTTGTTGTAGCTTCAGTTGTTGTTGGGCAGGTGTCGTGGTTGCCTCAGTTGGAGCAAGTATGTTTGTTGCCTCAGTTGTCGGGGCAGGTGTAGTTGTTGCCTCAGTTGTTGGAGCAGGTGTCATCATTCTTCAGTTGTTGGAGCACTTGTAGTTGATTCAGTTGTTGTCGGGGCAGGTGTCATTGTTGCTGCAGTTGCTGGAGAAGATGTCGTTGTTGCTTCATTTGTTGTTGGCGAAGGTGTCGTTGTGCCTCAGTTGTTGGAGCAGTGTCGTTTCTTCAGTTGTTGGAGCACTTGTAGTTGATTCAGTTGTTATCGGGGATGGTTTCATCGTTGCTTCAGTTGCTGGAGAAGATGTCGTGGTTGCTTTATTTGTTGTTGGGGCAGGGGTCGTTGTTGACTCAGTTGTTGGAGCAGGTGTCGTTTCTTCAGTTGTTGGAGCACTTGTACTTGATTCAGTTGTTGTCATGGCAGGTGTCATCGTTGCTTCAGTTGTTGGAGCTGGTGTCGTTGTTATTTCAGTTGTTGTTGGGGCAGGGGTCGTTGTTGACTCAGTGGTTGGAGCACTTATAGTTGTTTCCTCATTTGTTGTCAGGGCAGGTGTAGTTGTCTCAGATGTTGGAGTAGGTGTTATCGTTTCTTCAGTTGTTGGAGCACTTCTAGTTGCTTCAGTTGTTGGAGCTGGTGTCGTTGTTACTTCAGTTGTTGTTGGGGCAGGGGTCATTGTTGACTCAGTTGTTGGAGCAGGTGTCGTTTCTTCAGTTATTGGAGCACTTGTAGTTGATTCAGTTGTTGTCGGGCAGGTGTCATCGTTGCTTCAGTTTCTGGAGAAGATGTTGTTGTTGCTTCATTTGTTGTTGGGGCAGGGGTCATTGTTGACTCAGTTGTCGGAGCAGGTGTTGTTTCTTCAGTTGTTGGAGCAGTTGTACTTGATTCAGTTGATGTCATGGCAGGTGTCATCGTTGTTTCAGTTGTTGGAGCTGGTATCGTTGTTACTTCAGTTGTGTTGGGGAAGGGGTCGTTGTTGACTTAGTTTTTGGGGCAGGTGTCGTTGTTGCTTCATTTGTTGTTGGCGAAGGTGTCGTTGTTGCCTCAGTTGTTGTTGGGGCAGGGGTCATTGTTGACCCAGTTGTTGGAGCAGGTGTTGTTTCTTCAGTTGTTGGTGCACTTGTAGTTGATTCAGTTGTCGGGGATGGTGTCATCGTTGCTTCAGTTGCTGGAGAAGATGTCGTTGTTTCTTCATTTGTTGTTGGGGCAGGGGTCGTTGTTGACTCAGTGGTTGGAGCACTTATAGTTGTTTCCTCATTTGTTGTCAGGGCAGGTGTAGTTGTCTCAGATGTTGGAGTAGGTGTTATCGTTTCTTCAGTTGTTGGAGCACTTCTAGTTGCTTCAGTTGTTGGAGCTGGTGTCGTTGTTACTTCAGTTGTTGTTGGGGCAGGGGTCATTGTTGACTCAGTTGTTGGAGCAGGTGTCGTTTCTTCAGTTATTGGAGCACTTGTAGTTGATTCAGTTGTTGTCGGGGCAGGTGTCATCGTTGCTTCAGTTTCTGGAGAAGATGTTGTTGTTGCTTCATTTGTTGTTGGGGCAGGGGTCATTGTTGACTCAGTTGTCGGAGCAGGTGTTGTTTCTTCAGTTGTTGGAGCAGTTGTACTTGATTCAGTTGATGTCATGGCAGGTGTCATCGTTGTTTCAGTTGTTGGAGCTGGTATCGTTGTTACTTCAGTTGTTGTTGGGGAAGGGGTCGTTGTTGACTTAGTTTTTGGGGCAGGTGTCGTTGTTGCTTCATTTGTTGTTGGCGAAGGTGTCGTTGTTGCCTCAGTTGTTGTTGGGGCAGGGGTCATTGTTGACCCAGTTGTTGGAGCAGGTGTTGTTTCTTCAGTTGTTGGTGCACTTGTAGTTGATTCAGTTGTCGGGGATGGTGTCATCGTTGCTTCAGTTGCTGGAGAAGATGTCGTTGTTTCTTCATTTGTTGTTGGGGCAGGGGTCGTTGTTGCCTCAGTTGTTGGAGCAGTTGTAGTTGTTTCCTCAGTTGTTGTCAGGGCAGGTGTAGTTGTTGTCTCAGATGTTGGAGTAGGTGTCATCGTTTCTTCAGTTGTTGGAGCACTTCTACTTGCTTCAGTTGTTGGAGCTGGTGTCATTGTTACTTCAGTTGTTGTTGGGGCAGGGGTCGTTGTTGACTCAGTTGTTGGAGCAGGTGTCGTTTCTTCAGTTGTTGGAGCAGTTGTACTTGATTCAGTTGTTGTCATGGCAGGTGTCATCGTTGTTTCAGTTTTTGGAGCTGGTATCGTTGTTACTTCAGTTGTTGTTGGGGCAGGTGTCGTTGTTGCTTCATTTGTTGTTGGCCAAGGTGTCGTTGTTGCCTCAGTTGTTGTTGGGGCAGGGGTCATTGTTGACTCAGTTGTTGGAGCAGGTGTTGTTTCTTCAGTTGTTGGTGCACTTGTAGTTGTTACTTCAGTTGTTGTTGGGTCAGGGGTCGTTGTTGCTTCAGTTGCTGGAGAAGATGTCGTTGTTGCTTCATTTGTTTTTGGCGAAGGTGTCGTTGTTGCCTCAGTTGTTGGAGCTTCTGTCGTTGTTGCCCCAGTTGTTGTTGGCGAATGTGTCATTGTTGCCTCAGTTGTTGGAGCTGCTGTTGTTGTGGCTTCAGTTGTTGTTGGGGCAGAGGTCGTTGTTGACTCAGTTGTCGGAGCAGGTGTCGTTTCTTCAGTTGTTGGAGCACTTGTAGTTGATTCAGTTGTTGTCGGGGCAGGTGTCATCGTTGCTTCAGTTGCTGGAGAAGATGTTGTGGTTTCAGTTGTTGTTGGGGCAGAGGTCGTTGTTGACTCAGTTGTCGGAGCAGGTGTCGTTTCTTCAGTTGTTGGAGCACTTGTAGTTGATTCAGTTGTTGTCGGGGCAGGTGTCATCGTTGCTTCAGTTGCTGGAGAAGATGTTGTTGCTTCATTTGTTTTTGGGGCAGGGGTCGTTGTTGACTCAGTTGTTGGAGCAGGTGTCGTTGTTTCATCATTGGTTGTTGGAGCAGTTGTAGTTGTTTCCTCAGTTGTTGTCGGGGCAGGTTTCATTGCCTCAGTTGTTGGAGCTGGTGTCATCGTTGCCTCAGCTTTTGGAGCACTTGTAGTTGATTCAGTTGTTGTCGGGGGAGGTTTCGTCGTTGCTTCAGTTCCTGGAGAAGATGTCGTTGTTGCTTCTTTTGTAGTCGGCGAAGGTGTCGTTGCCTCAGTTGTTGGAGTTTCTGTCGTTGCCTCATTTGTTATTGTCGAAGGTGTCGTTGTTTCCTCAGTTGTTGGAGCTGCAGTTGTTGTAGCTTCAGTTGTTGTTGGGGCAGGTGTAGTGGTTGCCTCAGTTGTAGCAAGTATGTTTGTTTCCTCAGTTGTCGGGGCAGGTGTAGTTGTTGTCTCAGTTGTTGGAGCAGATGTCATCGTTTCTTCAGTTGTTGGAGAACTTGTAGTTGTTACTTCAGTTGTTGTTGGGGCAGGGGTCGTTGTTGCTTCAGTTGCTGGAGAAGATGTCGTTGTTGCCTCAGTTGTTGTTGGCGAAGGTGTCGTTGTTGCCTCAGTTGTTGGAGCAAGTGTCGTTTCTTCAGTTGTTGGAGCACTTGTAGTTGATTCAGTTGTTGTCGGGACAGGTGTCGTTGTTGCTGCAGTTGCTGGAGAAGATGTCGTTGTTGCTTCATTTGTTGTTTGCGAAGGTGTCGTTGTTGCCTCAGCTGTTGGAGCAGGTGTCGTTTGTTCAGTTGTTGGAGCACTTGTAGTTGATTCAGTTGTTGTCGGGGATGGTTTCATCGTTGCTTCAGTTGCTGGAGAAGATGTCGTGGTTGCTTTATTTGTTGTTGGGGCAGGGGTCGTTGTTGACTCAGTTGTTGGAGCAGGTGTCGTTTCTTCAGTTGTTGGAGCACTTGTACTTGATTCAGTTGTTGTCATGGCAGGTGTCATCGTTGCTTCAGTTGTTGGAGCTGGTGTTGTTGTTACTTCAGTTGTTGTTGGGGCAGGGGTCGTTGTTGACTCAGTTGTTGGAGCAGGTGTCGTTTCTTCAGTTATTGGAGCACTTGTAGTTGATTCAGTTGTTGTCGGGGCAGGTGTCATCGTTGCTTCAGTTGCTGGAGAAGATGTTGTTGTTGCTTCATTTGTTGTTGGGGCAGGGGTCGTTGTTGACTCAGTTGCTGGAGCAGTTATAGTTGTTTCCTCATTTGTTGTCAGGGCAGGTGTAGTTGTTGTCTCAGATGTTGGAGTAGGTGTCATCGTTTCTTCAGTTGTTGGAGCACTTCTAGTTGCTTCAGTTGTTGGAGCTGGTGTCGTTGTTACTTCAGTTGTTGTTGGGGCAGGGGTCATTGTTGACTCAGTTGTTGGAGCAGGTGTCGTTTCTTCAGTTATTGGAGCACTTGTAGTTGATTCAGTTGTTGTCGGGGCAGGTGTCATCGTTGCTTCAGTTTCTGGAGAAGATGTTGTTGTTGCTTCATTTGTTGTTGGGGCAGGGGTCATTGTTGACTCAGTTGTCGGAGCAGGTGTCGTTTCTTCAGTTGTTGGAGCAGTTGTACTTGATTCAGTTGTTGTCGGGGCAGGTGTCATCGTTGCTTCAGTTGTTGGAGCTGGTGTCGTTGTTACTTCAGTTGTTGTTGGGGAAGGTGTCGTTGTTGCCTCAGTTTTTGGGGCAGGTGTCGTTGTTGCTTCATTTGTTGTTGGCGAAGGTGTCGTTGTTGCCTCAGTTGTTGTCGGGGCAGGGGTCGTTGTTGACTCAGTTGTTGGAGCAGGTGTTGTTTCTTCAGTTGTTGGTGCACTTGTAGTTGATTCAGTTGTCGGGGATGGTGTCATCGTTGCTTCAGTTGCTGGAGAAGATGTCGTTGTTGCTTCATTTGTTGTTGGGGCAGGGGTCGTTGTTGACTCAGCTGCTGGAGAAGATGTCGTTGTTGCCTCAGTTGTTGTTGGCGAAGGTGTCGTTGTTGCCTCAGTTGTTGGAGCAAGTGTCGTTTCTTCAGTTGTTGGAGCACTTGTAGTTGATTCAGTTGTTGTCAGGGCAGGTGTCGTTGTTGCTTCAGTTGCTGGAGAAGATGTTGTTGTTGCTTCATTTGTTGTTGGCGAAGGTGTCGTTGTTGACTCAGTTGTTGGAGCAGGTGTCGTTTCTTCAGTTGTTGGAGCACTTGTAGTTGATTCAGTTGTTGTCGGGGATGGTTTCATCGTTGCTTCAGTTGCTGGAGAAGATGTCGTGGTTGCTTTATTTGTTGTTGGGGCAGGGGTCGTTGTTGACTCAGTTGTTGGAGCAGGTGTCGTTTCTTCAGTTGTTGGAGCACTTGTACTTGATTCAGTTGTTGTCATGGCAGGTGTCATCGTTGCTTCAGTTGTTGGAGCTGGTGTCGTTGTTACTTCAGTTGTTGTTGGGGCAGGGGTCGTTGTTGACTCAGTTGTTGGAGCAGGTGTCGTTTCTTCAGTTGTTGGAGCACTTGTAGTTGATTCAGTTGTTGTCGGGGCAGGTGTCATCGTTGCTTCAGTTGCTGGAGAAGATGTTGTTGTTGCTTCATTTGTTGTTGGGGCAGGGGTCGTTGTTGACTCAGTTGTTGGAGCAGTTATAGTTGTTTCCTCATTTGTTGTCAGGGCAGGTGTAGTTGTTGTCTCAGTTGTTGGAGTAGGTGTCATCGTTTCTTCAGTTGTTGGAGCACTTGTAGTTGCTTCAGTTGTTGGAGCTGGTGTCGTTGTTACTTCAGTTGTTGTTGGGGCAGGGGTCATTGTTGACTCAGTTGTTGGAGCAGGTGTCGTTTCTTCAGTTATCGGAGCACTTGTAGTTGATTCAGTTGTTGTCGGGGCAGGTGTCATCGTTGCTTCAGTTTCTGGAGAAGATGTTGTTGTTGCTTCATTTGTTGTTGGGGCAGGGGTCATTGTTGACTCAGTTGTCGGAGCAGGTGTCGTTTCTTCAGTTGTTGGAGCAGTTGTACTTGATTCAGTTGTTGTCATGGCAGGTGTCATCGTTGTTTCAGTTGTTGGAGCTGGTATCGTTGTTACTTCAGTTGTTGTTGGGGAAGGGGTCGTTGTTGACTTAGTTTTTGGGGCAGGTGTCGTTGTTGCTTCATTTGTTGTTGGCGAAGGTGTCGTTGTTGCCTCAGTTGTTGTTGGGGCAGGGGTCATTGTTGACTCAGTTGTCCGAGCAGGTGTTGTTTCTTCAGTTGTTGGTGCACTTGTAGTTGATTCAGTTGTCGGGGATGGTGTCATCGTTGCTTCAGTTGCTGGAGAAGATGTCGTTGTTGCTTCATTTGTTGTTGGGGCAGGGGTCGTTGTTGACTCAGTTGCTGGAGCAGTTATAGTTGTTTCCTCATTTGTTGTCAGGGCAGGTGTAGTTGTTGTCTCAGATGTTGGAGTAGGTGTCATCGTTTCTTCAGTTGTTGGAGCACTTCTAGTTGCTTCAGTTGTTGGAGCTGGTGTCGTTGTTACTTCAGTTGTTGTTGGGGCAGGGGTCATTGTTGACTCAGTTGTTGGAGCAGGTGTCGTTTCTTCAGTTATCGGAGCACTTGTAGTTGATTCAGTTGTTGTCGGGGCAGGTGTCATCGTTGCTTCAGTTGCTGGAGAAGATGTTGTTGTTGCCTCATTTGTTGTTGGGGCAGGGGTCATTGTTGACTCAGTTGTCGGAGCAGGTGTCGTTTCTTCAGTTGTTGGAGCAGTTGTACTTGATTCAGTTGTTGTCATGGCAGGTGTCATCGTTGTTTCAGTTGTTGGAGCTGGTATCGTTGTTACTTCAGTTGTTGTTGGAGCTGCTGTTGTTGTGGCTTCAGTTGTTGTCGGGGCAGGTGTCGTGGTTGCCTCGGTTGGAGCAGGTATTTTTGTTTCCTCAGTTGTTGGAGCAGTTGTAGTTGTTTCCTCAGTTGTTGTTGGGGCAGGTGTAGTTGTTGTCTCAGATGCTGGAGCAGGTGTCGTTGTTTCAGTTGTTGTCGGGGCAGGTTTCATTGCCTCAGTTGTCGGGGCAGGGGTCATCGTTGCTTCAGTTGTTGGAGCTGGTGTCATTGTTGACTCAGTTGTTGTTGGCAAAGGTGTCGTTGTTTCCTCAGTTGTTGGAGCTGCTGTATTTGTGGCTTCAGTTGATGTCGGGGCAGGTGACGTGGTTGCGTCAGTTGGAGCAAGTATTTTTGTTGCCTCAGTTGTTGGAGAAGTTGTAGTTATTCCCTCAGTTTTTGTCGTGGTAGGTGTCGTTGTTGCCTCAGTTGTCGGAACAGGTGTTGTTGTTTCATCAGTGGTTGGAGCAGGTGTCGTCGTTGCTTCAATCATTGGAGCAGGTGTTGTTGTTTCTTCAGTGGTTGTTGGGGCAGGTGTCGTTGTTGCCTTAGATGTTGGAGGAGGTGTTGTTGTTGATTCAGTTGTTTTCGGGGCAGGTGTCGTCGTTTCTTCATTTGTTGGTGCAGGTGTCATTGTTAGCTCAGTTGTTGGAGCAGGTGACGTTTCTTCAGTTGTTGGAGCTGGTGTTGTTGTTTCAGTTGTTGTCGGGGCAGGTGTCATTGTTTCCTCAGTTGTCTTTTTTGCCTGAGTTGTTGGAGCAGGTGTCGTTGTTGATTCAGTTGTTGTCAGGGTGGGTGTTGTTGCCTGAGTTGCTGGTGCAGGTGTCGTTGTTGCCTCAGTTGTTGGAGCTCGTGTCGTTGTTGCCTCAGCTACTGGAGCAGGTGTCATTGTCACTTCAGTTGTTGGAACTCGTGTCGTGGTTGCTTCAGTTGTTGTTGGGGCAGGTGTCGTTTTTGCTTCAGTTGTTGGAGCAGGGGTCTTTCTTCCTTCAGTTTTTAGAGCAGGTGTCGTTTCTTCAGTTGTTTGAGCTTGTCTGGTTGTTTCCTCAGTGGTTGGAGCAGGTATCGTTGATTCTGATGTTGGATGAGGTTTTATTTTTGACGAAGTTGCTGCTGGATCAGTTGTCGTTGTTTTTGAAACAGTTGTTGTTGCAGTTGTTGTTTTTCGAGAAGGTGTTGTTGGAGCATGTGTCGTTGTTTTTGACAATGTTGTTGCTGCAGTTTTTCTTGTTGTTTTTGGAGAAGTTGTTTTTCGAGAGCATTTTTTTTCATTTGTTGGAACATGTGTCTTTTTTGACACTGTTGTTGCTGCAGTTGTTATTGTTGTTTTTGAGGAAATTATTGTTTTTGGAGTATGTGTTGTTGTTTTTGTAGTTGTTGTCGGAGCATGTGTTGGTTTTTTTGCAGTTGTTGTCGGAGTATGTGTTGTTGTTTTTGTAGTTGTTGTCGGAGCATCTGTCGTTGTTTTTGACACTGTTTTTGCTGCAGTTCTTATTGTTGTTTTTGAGGAAAATATTGTTTTTGGAGTATGTGTTGTTGTTTTTGCAGTTGTTGTCGGAGTATGTGTTGGTTTTTTTGCAGTTGTTGTCGGAGCATGTGTTGTTTTTTTGGGAGTTTTTTCCAGAGCATGTGTCGTTGTTTTTGACACTGTTTTTGCTGCGGTTCTTATTGTTGTTTTTGAAGAAGTTGTTGTTGGAGCACGTGTTGTTGTTTTTAACACTGTTGTTGCTGCAGTTGTTATTGTTGGTTTGGGAGAAGTTGTTGTTGTAGCAGCACTTGCTGTTTTTGCAGTCGTTGGAGCAGGTGTTGTTTTTGACAATGCGGTTGCTGCAGTTGTTGGTGTTGGAGGAGG